>NW_026652287.1:40575520-40612080 GCF_009828535.3 Hylobates moloch | reverse complement strand
TTTTTTTTTTTTTTTTTTTTTTTTTTGAGACAGAGTCTTTCTTTGTCCCCCAGGCTGGAGTGCAGTGGCGCGATCTCGGCTCACCGCAACCTCCACCTCCTGGGTTCACGCCATTCTCCTGCCTCAGCCTCCTGAGTAGCTGGGACTACAGGCGCCCGCCAACACGCCCGGCTAATTTTTTTTTGTATTTTTAGTAGAGACGGGGTTTCACCGTGTTAGCCAGGATGGTCTCGATCTCCTGACCTCGTGATCCACCCGCCTCAGCCTCCCAAAGTGCTGGGATTACAGGCTTGAGCCACCGCGCCCGGCCTCAGCCTCTGTAATTTCTTAATGATGTCTTTTCTGCCACTACTGCCCTGCCCCCGCTTCGGAGGATCTAGGGGTCAGGGCCAATTGGGTAGAGCCCTTGGAGGGAAAAGGGGTATCTAGGTTGCTGCGCTGGCCCAGAATTTGGCCGCCACAGTGTAGAAACTCAGGCCCGCATTTCAGCAGGCCTCCAACCCCACCGCACGCCCCATTCTGTTCTAGCTCATTGAAGCCACAGGCTGAGACAGAGGGCTACATCTCCCAGCATGCTGTAACTTCAGAAGGCAAGGTGCCCAGAGTCCTAAACAATCCACAGACTATTTTCCATCATGGTATGGGGAGTTTTGTTTGTTTGCTGTTTTATTTTTTCTGAAACAGGCTCTAGCTCTGTCGTCCCAGCTGGAGTACAGTGGCACGATCACGGCTCACTGTAGCCTCGACCTCCGGGCTCAAGCAATCAATCCTCCCGCCTCAGCCTCCCGAGTGGCTGAGACTACAGGCATGTGTCACCACGCCCAGCTAATGTTTGAAATTTTTGTAGAGACGGGGGTCCTACTATGTTGCCCAGGCTGGTTTCAAACTCAATCTCCTGGGCTCAAGCGATCCTCCTGCCTCGGCCTCCCAAAGTGCTGAGATTACAGGCATAAGCCAGCATGCCCGGCCCTGCCATCATATTCTGATCTAGGACTCCCTTTCTCTCAACGTCCAGGCCGTGGACTTCCCCAGCAAGCCCTGACTCCCGGGCAGACTCCGCCGACTCCACCGCCTAAGACTCCCTCTCCGGCACCACTGATTTACTTTCGAGCCCATTAACTAGCACGCCCAGGGTCGAGGACTCCGTTTCCCGGCATGCTTAGGAACACGAACTCCATTCCCCAGAATGCTCTGCACCTCGGTCCTACTTAGGGTTTGAAACCCTCAGGGGCACGATTTCTTCGCGGAACTCCATTTCCCAGCATCCCTCAGGAAAGAAGACTTCCCTCCCAGCATGGTCTGGACGCCGGACTACAACTCCCAGCACGCTCTGGGCCGGCCGGCTCTCACCTGGGAAGGGTCCTTGCAGCTGCTGCAAATTCCCTAGAATTTTCTGGCTCAGTAGGTGGATAAGGCGGGTCACGACCTGGGGGCGTTGGAGGTCGGCATTTCAGTGAGACCTGGGAAGCGGCTGTCCAGGTCCCACCTCTCCCTCCTATGCCGGGGCTCCTGGGTCCCCGTTACCTGGGTCCCACCCCTAAGAGCCCCCGCCCTCACTCTCTCGCTTCGGCCCCGCCCTTGACCCGCCTACCTGGAAGCCCCGCCCACACACTAGGCCCGGGCCCCCCGGGGTCCCGCCTCCGCCTCTCTGCCCCGCCCACAACAGGCCGCACCTGCGGGTACCGGCGTTTGATGTGACCCAAGGTGCCCTCGGGAAGCTTGGCCAGTTCCGTGTCGCGCACCGCGTGCACCGTCGTGGCTCGCGGCTGCCGGGTCAGTGCCTCCACCTGGGGGGCCGCGTGCATGATTGGGGCTGCTTGGGTGGGGAATGGGGAGGCGGAAGATGGGTGGAAAGGGGGCTGTACTGCCCCATCTAGGGCTCCCCTGCAATGGGGGTGTAGGGAAGCAAGCCTCGCTCGCTACCCATTAGAGCTCTGGGCAGGGGGAGAGGACAGGGATCCACGACAGGCGGAATCCCCTTTTCCGACGAAATGAGGTCTGGGCGGGGAGTGGACTGGGTGACGTCAGAGGTCGGGAGCTGCATTCACCACTCTCTGGATTACCCGGGATGATGTGTGTGCGTTGTCGAGGGACGGGCCTGGAAAAGGCCAGAGGTCAGTGGGTGGGGGTCGCGCTCACCACACCGATGAGGTCGCCACGGCCGTACTCGCCCACCAGCTCCTTCTTGCCACTGCCTCGCTGGATCACGCTACGCAGCCGCCCATTGAGCACGATGTAAGTGCAGTCGGAGCGGTCGCCCTGCCTGAGTGGGCGTGGGGGTCAGCAAGGTCTGACCACCCCCAGGTCCCAACCCCTAGGCGGGGCCTGAGCAGCGCGGTGGGAGCTGCACCTGTACAGCGCGCGTCCCGCCTCCACTGCCGTCCAGTCGATGGCGAAGTCCATTTGGCGCACGAAGGGCGACATCCTGGCTGCCACCGTGTGCGCTGCGCTCAGCACCACACTGGGCTGTGCGCGCATGATCCTGCAGGAACAGACTTGAGATGAAAGAGGAAGGCCTCAAAATTGTCCTACACCGGCGCTGGAAGGCCAGATATGGGGGCTCCCTTCTGCTCTTCCAGGAGTGAAGGTTGAGGGATGGGGTTCTGGCCACTCCCACGAGTTGGGGTCCTCCGAGTGCCACCCCCACTCCAACCTCGGGCTGTCATACTCATAGAAGTCGGACTTGGAGATCCGCAGGAAGGTGCAATCGCGCTGGGCTCGCAGTGTGAAGATGAGAGGTTCGCCAGTGAGCACCGCCAGCTGCCCCACCAGCTCCCCGGGCTGCGCTACGAACAGGCACACGTCCTCCGCCTTGTCGATCATGCGCTGGTACACGTGCAGGCAGCCCCAGAGCACGAAGTGCAGGCTCACGTCCTGTGAGGGCAGGGGATGTGATGAACACAGAACCCGGACAGCGTGGACCCCAGCTCAGGTCAATGTGCCCCCACAGGAAAAAATTAAAGAAGAAAGGAAGGGTTAAGAAAAATATGAAGGCACAGGGCGCGGTGGCTCACGGCTGTAATCCCAGCGCTTTGGGAGGCCAAGGCAGGGGGATCACTTGAGGCCAGGAGTTCAAGACCAGCCTGGCCAACGTGGCGAAACCCGTCTCTACTAAAATAAAAAAAATTAGCTGGGCGTCGTGGCACATGTCTGTAATTCCAGCTACTCAGGAAGCTGCGGCAAGAGAATTGCCTGAACCGGGAAGGCAGAGGTTGCAGTGAGCTGAGGTCATGCCCCTGCACTCCAGCCTGGACGACAGAGTGAGACACTGTCTTAAAAAAAAAGAAAGAAAAAAAAAGAAAAACATGAAGGAGAGAATACAGACTTTGGATATGAGCAGCATCTATATACAAATATAAATACATATAAAAATATTTTTACATATTTATATATAGATGAGCAGCCTGTCTCTCTCTCTCTCTCTCTCTCTCTCTCTCTCTATATATATATATATATATATATGTATGTTCCGTATACCCAGGATTCAACCAACCTTGGATCTAAAATATTCAGGAAAAAAAATTGCATCTGCACTGACCATTTACAGACTATTTTTCCTCATTATTTCCTAAATAATACAGTATAATGACTTTACATAGCATTTACATTGTATTAGGTATTATAAGTAATCTCCAGATGATTTAAAGCAAGCTTGCCCAACCGGCTGCCCATGGGCTGCATGTGGCCCAGGATGGCTTCAAATTCGGCCCAACACAAATTCATAAACTTTCTTAAAACATTATGAAATTTTTTTTGCGATTTTTTTCTTTTAGCTCATCAGCTATCTTTAGTGTTTGTTTTGTTTTGTTTTTGTTTTTGTTTTGTTTTGAGACGGTGTTTTGCTCTGTCACTCAGGCTGGAGTGCAGTGGTGCAAACTCGGCTCACTGTAACCTCTACCTCCAGAGTTCAAGTGATTCTCCTGCCTCAGCCTCCCGAGTAGCTGGGATTAAAGGTGCCTGCCACACGCCCGGCTAATTTGTGTATTTTTAGTAGAAACGGGGTTTCACCATGTTGGCCAGGCTGGTCTCAAACTCACTCGTGACCTCAGTGATCCACCCGCCTCGGCCTCTCAAAGAGCTGGGATTACAGGTGTGTGTCACTACGCCCAACTAGTGTTAGTGTATTTTATGTGTGGCCCAAGACAATTCTTCTTTTTCCAATGTGGCCCAGGGAAGCCAAAAGATTGGACACCCCTGATTTAAAGTATACTGAAGGGGCTGGGTGTGGTGGCCCACAACTGTAATCCCAGCATTTGAGAGGCCGAGGTGCGAAGATCGCTTGAGCCCAGGAGTTCGAGACCAGCCTGGGCAACATAGTGAGACCCTGTCTCTACAAAAAAAAAAAAAATTTGTTTAATTAGCCAGGCATGGTAGCATGTGTCTATAGTCCTGGCTACTCTGGAGGCTGAGGCAGGAGGATTGCTTGAGCCTAGATGTTTGAGGTTGCGGTGAGCTATGATAGCATCACTACACTCCAGCCTGGGCTACAGTGCAAGACCCCGTCACTAAAATAAATTAAAGGCCAGGTGCGGTGGCTCACGCCTGCAATCCCAGCATTTTGGCAGGCCAAGGCAGAAGGATCGCTTGATAGTTTGAGCCCAGGAGTTGGAGACCAGCCTGGGCAACATAGCGAGACCCCCATCTCTAAAAAAAATAGAGTAAAATGGGCAAAAGATCTGAATAGAAACTTCTCCAAAGAAGATATAGAAATGGCCAATAGGCACATAAAAAGCTGTTTGACGTCAAGTCATTAGAGAAATGCAAAGCAAAACCACAATGAGATACTACACTTCACACCCACAAAGATGGCTAGAATTACAAAGTGTTAGAGAGAATGTGGAGAGACTGGAATTCACATACACTGCCAGTGGAAATGTCAAATGGTGCCACTGCTTTGGAAAACAGTCTAGCAAACAAACAAACAAAAACACAGTGCTTAAAAAAATTAAAAATAGAGGCTGGCCATGGTGGTTCACATCTGTAATCCCTTTGAGCCGTGGTGGCTCACATCTGTAAGCACTTTGGGAAGCTGAGGTGGACGGATCACTTGAGGTCAGGAGTTCAAGACCAGCCTGACCAATATGGTGAAACCGTGTCTCTACTAAAAATACAAAAATTAGCTGGGAGTGGCAGTGTGTGCCTGTAATCCCAGCTACTCGGGAGACTGAGACAGGAGAATTGCTTGAACCTAGGAGGCAGAGGTTGCAGTGAGCTGAGATCACGCCATTGCACTCCAGCGTGGGCGACGTAGCGAGACTCCCTCTTAAAAAAAAAAAAATAGAGTTGGCTTATAACCCAGCAATTCAACTCCTAGGTATACACCCAAGAGAAATGAAAACACATGTCCAAGCACTTTTGGAGGCCAAGGTGGGAAGATCATTTGGGCCCAGGAGTTCGAGACCAGCCTGGGAAACATAATGAGACTCCACCTTTAAAAAAAATAAATAAAACATATGTCTACACAGAAACCCTTACATAAGTCCGGGTGCAGTGGCTCATGCCTGTAATTCCAGCACTTTAGGAGGCTGAGTCAGGCGGATCACCTGAGGTCAGGAGTTTGAGACCATCCTGGCCAACATGGCGAAACCCCATCTCTACTAAAAATACAAAAATTAGGTGGGCATGGCCGGGTGCGGTGGCTTATGCCTGCCTCAGCTTCCCGTGTAGCTGGGACCACAGGCATGTACCACCACGCCTGGCTAATTTTTTTTGTTTGTTTTTTGTAGAGACTGGGTTTTGCCATGTTGCCCAGGCTGGTCTCAAACTCCTGGACTCAAGAGATCCTCCCGCCGCGGCCTTCAAAAGCACTGGGATTACAGGCGTGAGCCACTGTGCCCAGTCTAAAGTATATACTTTAAATGGGTAAATCGTACAGTACATGAATTATAGCTCAATAAAACCATTACACCCCCCAAAAAAATATTGTTTCACTTGAGGCCCACTGACTTCCTTTTTTATTTCTTAGAGATCAACCTATTTCTTATCACCACACAACATTTGCACAAGCTCTTCCTTCTGTCTAGAAAGACCTTTCCTCCCACCTGCACCCAGTTTGTTCCTCCCCCTCCTTCCTTCTTAGGTCATACCCTTAGAGGTGCCACCCTAAGCCAGACTTTGTAGTGCCAAGGTCATCTCTTTTGTAGCACTAAGCACTTATGATTTTACAAGAATTTGTGTAATCCTTTGAGTCATGTCTCTCAGAATACTGTGGGCTGCCCAAGGGCAGGGACCACTAAGGGCTTTCCCTGCCCACTTTTTTTTTTTTTTTGAGACAGGGTCTCACTCTGTCGCCCAGGCTGGAGGGCAGGGGTGCGATCTCAGCTCACTGCAACCTGTCTCCTGAGTTCAAGCAATTCTCCTGCCTCAGGCTCCCGAGTAGCTGGGACTACAGGCGCCCGCCACCACGCCTGGCTAATTTTTGAATTTTTAGTAGAGATGGGGTTTCACCATGTTGGCCAGGATGGTCTCGAACTCCTGACCCCAAGTGATCTGCTCACCTTGGCCTCCCAAGGTGCTGGGATTACAGGCGTGAGCCACCATGCCCAGCCCCTTTCCTGCCTCTTGTCCAGCCGGCAGCACACGGTTTGAGATGGGGCAAATGCTGGATAAACACATGTTTCTTTTTTGGGTAGCCTGACCAGCTAGACACCTTCCTGTTCCACTCCTTTATAAATAAGGAACTGAAACCGCCCAGAAATGGAGAGATTCCTTCTTTATTCACCACACCAACCTGTCTGGCACCCAGTGAAGCTCCACCTGCCAAAACACTGCAGGGACCCCTGGGTGAGGCACAGTCCCAGGAGATATAAACACATGCTGGAACCTTCTAAGACAGAATTTCCAGACTGTGGCCAGGTGCAGTGGCTCATGCCTGTAATCCCAGCACTTTGGGAGGCTGAGGTGAGTGGATCACTTGAGGCCAGGAGTTTGAGACAAGCCTGGCCAACATGGTGAAACCCTGTCTCTACTAAAACTACAAAAATTAGCCAGGCGTGGTGGCACGTGCCTATAGTCCCAGCTTCTAGGGAGGCTGAGGTGGGAGAATCACTTGAATCCGGGAGGCAGAGGTTGCAGTGAGCCAAGATCGCACTGCAGTGCTCCAGCCTGGGCAACAGAGCGAGACTCCGTCTCAAAAAAAAAAAAGTTTCAAGGAGAAGCACAGGAGAGCAAGGAGTACCTAACAAAAGTCCTGCCAACCCAGAGAAGCTCTGACGGGCTGCAGACCAGCTTGGTCCACTGACAGGCCAGAGCTGGGTTGTGGTCAATAGTCGCCCAGATAAGCAGGGCCCAGGGGCCCCCAAAGAAGCCACGAGGTAAACTTACTTCCTCAGCTATACTAAGAACAGCTGGCGAAAGCCTCGACTTCCTCTCCAGAAAAGAGCCCATCCCTGCCATGGGTGGTTCAAGGGGACAGCAGAGTCACTGGGTCAAGTGACACAGCAACACCCCAGCCGGCTAACAGTGGGGCCACAGCTCCCACCCCACCCCAACCTGCCCCAGGCTTCTCTCCCCCGAGCCTGGGGCAGTGCTGGGGTCCCAGTGCCTATGACAGCTCGCTGTCACCTCAGGCCCCTCCTCACTGTAAGCTGCTGCTAAACTCCCTCCCTGGCCGCTTGTCACTCTTGCAAACCCCGCACTGTGGATAATGGACTGGATGGTTCTGGCCTGCTGCTCTGTACATTTGAGCATCCCTGGTCTCTACCCACCAGGTGTCAGGAACAGCACCCTGTGAAATCCTAACAATCAAAAATGTCTCAGTAGGCTAGGTTCGGTGGTTCATGCCTGTAATCCCAGCTCTTTGGGAGGCCGAGGCAGGCAGATCACCTGAGGTCAGGAGTTTGAGACCAGCCTGGCCAACATAGCGAAACCCCATCTCTACTAAAAATATAAAAATTAGCCAGGTGTGGTGGCACAACCCTGTAATCCCAGCTACTCGGGAGGCTGAGGCAGGAGAATTGCTTGAACCCAGGAGGCAGAGGTTGCAGTGAGCTGAGACTGTGCCACTGCACTCCAGCCTGGGCAACAAGAGTAAAACTCTGTCTCAAACAAACAAACAAACAAACAAAAAAAAAAAAAAAAAAAAAAAAAAAAGCCTGGTATAGTGGCTCACGCCTGTAATCCCAGCACTTTGGAAGGCCGAGGCGGGCGGATCATGAGGTCAGGAGATCGAGACCATCCTGGCTAACACGGTGAAACTCCCTCCCTAGTAAAAATACAAAAAATTAGCCGGGCGTGGTGGTGGGCGCCTGTAGTCCCAGCTACTCGGGAGGCTGAGACAGGAGAATGGCGTGAATCTGGGAGGCAGAGCTTGCAGTGAGTCGAGACCACGCCACTGCACTCCAGCCTGGGTGACAGAGGGAAGCTCTGTCTCAAAAAAAAAAAAAAAAGTCTCACTGGGGTTTCTGCAAACTGGGCATCTCTTCTTTATTACCCTATTCCACTGATGAGGAAGCAGAGAACTTTCTAGATCATCTGCCACACTCTGGGGGCAGTGTGTGGGTTTCAACTTTCCTCTTCTTCTTCCTCCTCCTCCTCCTCCTACCCTGGGGCTTCCTGCCTTTCAGCTGGTAGTTGGGTCACTAACCCTTGATGGGCCTCAGTTTCCCCATATGGACAGTGGACAGAATGGTGGCATACATTTTCCTACACATCCTGGGTGCCACCGCAAGGGCTGGTTCATGGCCTTCTGGGGCCAGATGGTGATTTGTAGCCATTTATTGAGCCCCTATCCTGGCAGCGGTCAGCGTAAGAAGCAGACACGTTAGTGAATACTGCAGGATCAGAAGTTCAGAAAACAGAATTACAGGAAGAGACAGGGCAGGCAGGACAGATCTCGGAGTTGGGGTCCTAGGGCAAAAGGTTCAGGGGTCACAGGTGAAGGGTTGACAGGTCCAGAGGACATAGGGTGGGGTTAGGGGGTGGGGGTCACAGAACCCAAGGGTTAGAGGTTGGAAATGATAGGATGAGAAAGGTCTGCTTCTATGGGAGAAGGTGCTGGTCTTACAGTCAAAGGGCAGGGATCAGAGGTCACAGAAGCCATAGGGAATGATCTCAGGTGGCATGGTTACAGGTCAGGGGTCAGCCTCACCTGGTCTCCCTGGCGGGCAATGATGGTGCCGGCTTTGGCGTGGTGCAGCAAGACTCGGCTGTTCAGGAGGGAGGGGTCCTGGGGAGGGATGGGGGTTGAGATGGGCGCAGCCAGGCCTCCCTTGCGCCCTGTGCCCAGCTCCCCTCGGCTGCCCACCTCAATCCGCATCAGCTTGGCCAGCTCCCGCTTTGCTGCCTCGAAGATGCTGCTGGTCTGGCGGCCCTGGTAGGGCCCAAAGGGGCAGCCATCGGTGGCCGACTCATCCTCACAGTAGCTGTATTCACAGGCACCTGCCGGCTGCTCACGAGGCTCCTGAGTGGGGGTCTGAGTGGGGCAGGCTTGTGACCTCCTGATGCTCCCTCCCAGCCACCTTCCCCTGCGGGCTCCACCACTGGCCAGGGTCCCAGGCCTTACCCGAGCGAGGGCTGCCTGGGACCCCCCGGAGGCCTCTTCCTGCAGGGACACGGAGATCCGGCCACGCTCATAGGCCATGTCGAAGTCGGAGCGGGGGCCACCCTGCAAACCTGCAGGTGGGCAGGGGGGCAACAAAAGCCATAAAGATGAGAGTAAGATTTTTTTTAAATGAGCCAGGTGTAGCAGTGCAGGCCTGTAGTTCCAGCTATTTGGGAGGCTGGGGCTGGAGGATCACTTGAGCACAGGAGTTCGAGGCTGCAGTGAGCTATGACAGCACCACTGCACTCTAGCCTGGGAGACAGGTCTCAAAAGAAAAGAAAAAGATGAGAGTAACCACAGTTGCAGTCTGAGACCAATGGATACCAATGTGCCATGGGCCACTGCTGTAGCAGACATGACTAATCAACGCCTGCACTCTCCCTCTGAATCCTTCTCAACACAGGTGGGAGAAGCACTATCTCGATGAATATCTACAAAAAAGTGCCCCGGGAAGTACTGGCAGTGTTCCCATTTCGCAGATTAAAAAAATCAAGATGGGCAGGCGGTGGACCTGGATTCAAACCTGGAAGCTCCACGGCCCTCCCCCCAGACCCAGTGCTCCAAACCTGAGATGTCCCCTGGCATGGAGACGCAGCGGCTCAGCAGAGGGGCCGAGGGGGTTTCCAGGGATGTGGGCTTCACAGGGTCCCCTGGGGGAGACACATGTTCAGGCTCCTGCCCCTCAGAGCCACTAGGAGGATTAGCAGGTTGGGAGATAAGGAGATGCTGGGGACTGATGAACTAGTTAAAGCAATTCCAGTGGGTCCTTGGGGATGAGGCCAGAGCTTCCTGGGTACCAGATAGGAGTCAGACCTGGGTGCCCAGCTATGGGGTCCCTGTGGGGCTAGACAGGGTCAGGTTGACTCTATGCAGAACTGAAAAAGAACTGAGATGGGGCTTCCTGGGAGATTGGGCTCGGCTGGCCTTGGGTCCCTGGGTACCTGTTGGTCCGGGCAGCGGGGCCCCGGTGGGATCAGGTGGCCGGCCTGGGGTCTCCCTGGGCTCGTCTGTAGCTGAGGTGCTGACCATCCTCTTGGAGCCCCGCACAGGGCTGGTGCGAGTTGGGAGGCCGGGGCTGGGGAACAGACGCAGGGGCTGGATCTCCTGGGGGCAGAGAACAGCTTGTAGCCTGTCCTGGGAGTCCTATTCTGACCTCGCCCCCATCCCCCCTGTGCTCGCTCCCCGCCACCCACTCACGTGGCTGAAGAGCTCATTGGTCAGACCCAGGTAGTTGTGCAGTGCCAGGAAGGTGACTCGCTGCAGCCGCACCATGATGATCTGCAGGGCTCCAGGGGCGTGGCCATAAGATGGGGCGGGGTCAGGGACAGGACCAGATGGTGGGCCGGGCTAGTTTGCAGCATAAGGGGTGGGGCGGGAACCAGGGAGAGACCCACAGTCTGAGGAAATGGGGCGAGGCAGCTAAGGGAGGAGTCTGCGGCTGCGGATGTCTGGCTGCTCCAGGCCGATAACCACAGCTCCAGTGCCTGCTGGCTGCTGGGCCTCGGCCCCTTGGAGCCTGGAATGGGTGGGGGCCAGGGTGGGGTCCCTCGGGGGGTGACAGGAGGCGAAGGCCCACTGACCTGCACGACCCGCACCAAGCTCTCCGGGTACTTGGTGAAGACCGCGGAGAACGCCTCCACCGGCAGGCGCAGCACCGTGGAGTCCCGGGCCGCCCGGGCAGACACGGTCCGCTGGGGATGCTGGTGACCCTGGGGGAGGGGAGGGCGTGAAGAGAGACAAGGGCAGGGGCTGCAAGTCCCCCCTCGCTACTACCCCAATCCTTCCTGGCGCCAGTCCCGTGAGGGGCCATCGGCAGCATCAGGGATGAATCAGAGATTGGGGACCCAGTGATTTCCTTCAATCTAGTCCCTTGGGTGGGACCTCGCACCCCAGCCCCCCTGCCTCAGAAACTGGTCACTCACGGTGATGACATCCAGGATGCTGAGAAGGCTGTTGACACTGTCCCCAGGAACCACTTCCTTCACCACACACTCCTTCCCGTCCTGAGACACAGGGGACCGTGGACCCTCGGTGGCCTCGCCCTGGTGACTGGCATGTCACCCCCTCAGCCATCCCAATGATCACTGACACTCCTCTTCCCTTCTCAGGGGAACCCACCAAGCCTTCCAACCAGCAGGCATCTCCCATCGTTCAATACTTGTAACTACTGAGCCACCATGCACACCAGCCCAAATGTCCTTGGTCACCCGTTCCCGACTCCCGATGACGCATGTCCAAAGACCACCAGCTCTACAGACCAATGTCTGCTGTCCATCCCCACCACCCATCCTCCTGCAGCAGCCCCTGGGGAGGCCCACTCACAGGCCCCGGCAGACAGAGCTCCAGCAGCCCGTCCTGCACCACATAGATGCTGGCATCTGGCTGGCCTGGTCGGAAGACGTAGTCACCCTGGCCCAGCCGCTGGAAGACCATGTGTCGGCAGAGCTCCAGAAAGAGCGGCTTCTCAAAGTGGCCCAGCACCCTGTTGGACAGGCGGTGGGGGACAGAGGCTGGAGGTCAGAGCGGCCCCACGTCTGCAGCCCTCCACCCCCACCTGCACCCCAACACTGACCGGACGTTCTTGAGCATATAAAGCACTTCGGAGGGCAGATGGGAGTTAGCCAGGTCGCCCTCGGTCAGGTCAGCTTCCAGCACTGCGGGTGGGGGCTCCTTCCGCTGCAGCGTGGGCGCCTCTTTCTGGATGCGCAGAATCCTGGTGGGAGGGGAGGGGTGCCGGGGGTGAGGGGGACTGGGAGAAGGCTCAGCAAACCTAAGACCCCCACATACCCCTTTCCCAAGGGCTCACGTACAGCAAACTCTGGCCCGCTGGCCAAATCAGGCCGGCCGTCAAGCGATTCTCCTGCCTCAGCCTCCCTAGTAGCTGGGATTACAGGCATGTGCCACCGTGCTTGGCTAATTTTGCATTTTTAGTAGAGACGGGGTTTCTCCGAACTACCGACCTCAGGTGATCCGCCCGACTCGGCCTCCCAAAGTGATGGGATTACAGGCATGAGCCACTGCGACCGGCCTCAGGAGTCTCGCTCTTTTACCCAGGCTGGAGTGCAGTGGTGAAATCTCGGCCCACTGCAACCTCCACCTCCCAGGCTGAAGCGATTCTCCTGCCTCAGCCTCCCAAGTAGCTGGGACTACAGGTGGGCGCCACCAAGCCTGGCTAATTTTTTGTATTTTTAGTAGAGATGGGGTTTCCCCCATGTTGGCCAGGCTGGTCTCAAACTCCTGAACTCAAGTGATCCTCCCGCTTCAGCCTCCCAAAGTGCTAGGATTACAGGTGTGAGCCACTGCACCCGGCTGGACACATTTATTTTTGTAAATAAAGTTTTATTGGTACAAAGCCACATTCATGTATTTGCATATCATTATGGCTGCTCCCATGCAGCAGAGTTGAAGAGTTGCAGTGGGGACCATATGTGGCCAGCAAAGCCTGAAACATTTACTATCTGGCCCTTTATGGAAAAACCCTATGACCCCAGACCTAAAGTTCTCTGAGATGGCCCCTCCACTAGGCATAGGCCCAAGCTGAACCCTTTAGGAAAGCAGACCCCTGACATAGCTTCCAAGATAAGGGTAGACCCAGAAATGGTACCTGTGTTTATCATGGGGGTCCTGAAATGGTCCTTCCAGTAGTCACAGAGTAGATTCCTGAGATAGTCCCCTTAACGTGAGTATGCCTTTGACATAGCTTCCAACATATGAGAAGACCGCAGATACAGCCTCTCTACTCTACGTAAACATTCCTGAGATAGACCTTCCTCCCAGTCTCAGAGAACCTTCAGACAGCTCCTCTGACGGCCACAGAGGTCCCTGAAGTAGCCCCCATTATAAGTGGAGAATCCAGAGACAGCCCCTCTGCTAATCGTGGACCTGGGACAACCCTTCCCCACAAGTCACAGTGATTGCTGAGAAAGACCCTCCACTGGCAAAAGATCCCTAGATAGACCTTGGAGGATGGGCCCCTGGGTTAAACTCAGTAAAATCAAGAAATTCAGATATAATTCCTTTTTTGGCTGGGTGTGGTGGCTCATGTCTGTAATACCAGCACTTTGGGAGGCCGAGGCAGGAAGATTGCTTGAGGCCAGGAGTTCAAGACTAGCCTAGGCAACACAGTGAGACCCCCATCTCTACAAAAAATTTAAAAATTAGCCAGGCGTGGTGGTGCATGCCCATGGTCTCAGCTACTTAACAGGCTGAGGCAGGAGAGATCTCTTGAGCCCAGGAGGTCAAGGCTGCAGTGAGCTGTGATTGTGCCACTGCACTCTAGCCTCAACAACAGAGTGTGATCCTGTCTCCAAAATAATAATAATAATTGTTATTATTATTTCTTTTTTGATCAGGGAGATCTTGAGCTAACTCTTCCCTAGGTCACAGAAAGTTAAGATAGCCCTCTGACAATCATGAAGATATCAGGGTAGTCCCTTAAGAGTGTGCAAACACTAGAGACAGCTCCTGTGATGTGGAGAAACCTGAGGTACAGACCCTCAACTGATCATGGGGAACTTTGAGATAGCCCTTCTACTCAACTCATAGAAAGCCCTGCCATTGCCGGGTTCAGTTGCTCATGCCTGTAATCCCAGCACTTTAGGAGGCTGAGGCGGACGGATCACAAGGTCAGGAGATCGAGACCATCCTGGCCAACATGGTGAAACTGCGTCTCTACTTAAAATGCAAAAATTAGCTGGGCATGGTGGCAGGCGCCTGTAGTCCCAGCTACTCTGGAGGCTGAGGCAGCAGAATCTTTTGAACCCGGGAGGCAGAGGTTGCAGTGAGCCGAGATCGCGCCACTGCACTCTAGCCTGGCGACAGAGCGAGACTCCGTCTCAAAAAAAAAAAAAAGAAAGGCCTGCCATTGCAGGACTATTGATCATGGAGAGCCCTGCCCTGGGATGAAGAAACCCTTGAGGCAGACCTCCAGGTAGACTCCATGACGCAAGGGGATCCCAGAGCCAGCACCCAGCTTGCAAAGAAGGTTGGAGAGCCTTTCTCACAGACCCTGAGATAGCTCCTTGCTGCCAACAGGGATCTCTGACGCGTCCTTCCTATATTTCTAGTGCAAGAAAATTCCTAAGATAGCCCCTACGGAATAGAAACTCCTGAGACAGCCTCCTTAGTGTGGGAAGAACTCCAAGGTCCATAACATAGGAAAGATGCCTTCTGATGTAGAGAGATGCCTGAGATAACCCCTGGAGAAGAGAGGCTGGAGGCTGGAGATAGCCCCTTTAGGAGGTCATAGAAACACAGTTACCTCGGCCGGGCGCGGTGGCTCACGCTTGTAATCCCAGCACTTTGGGAGGCCGAGGCGGGCGGATCACGAGGTCAGGAGATCGAGACCACGGTGAAACCCCGTCTCTACTAAAAATACAAAAAATTAGCCGGGCGTGGTGGCGGGCGCCTGTAGTCCCAGCTACTCGGAGAGGCTGAGGCAGGAGAATGGCGTGAACCCGGGAGGCGGAGCTTGCAGTGAGCCGAGATTGCGCCACTGCACTCCAGCCTGGGCGACAGAGCGAGACTCCGTCTCAAAAAAAAAAAAAAAAAAAAAGAAACACAGTTACCTCAGTGAGGTACCCTGGAAGAAAACCACTCATGTGAGGAGACTCATGAAATAACCTACGTGGAGACCCCTGATGTAGACCCCCCACTAAATATATGGCAAGACCGCTGAGATACTGACTTGGGAACACATAGCTCAGATACCCCAGTGGAAGGAGAACGTCACTGAGGTAGCCCTCAGGGAAGAGAGACCCTAGAGACAGCATGTCTGGTGTGGAAGAGCTCTGAGAGGAGAGTCCAGAGATGCCTGATACAGGAAGACTTTCTTTTTTTTTTTTTTTTTTTGGATAAAGTGATGAGTTCTTTTTTTTTTTTCTTTTTTTTAAAATTATTATTATCATACTTTAAGTTTTAGGGCACATGTGCACAATGTGCTGGTTTGTTACATATGTATCCATGTACCATGTTGGTATGCTGCACCCATTAACTCATCATTTAGCGTTAGGTATATCTCCTAATGCTGTCCCTCCCCTCCCCCCCCTTTTTTTTTGAGACAGAGTCTCACTCTATTGCCCAGGCTGGAGTACAGTGGCACCATCTCAGCTCACTGCAACCTCCACCTCCCAGATTCAAGTGATTCTCCTGTCTCACCCTTCTGAGTAGCTGGGATTACAGGCCCATGCCAGCACGCCCAACTAATTTTTGTATTTTTAGTAGAGATGAAGTTTTGCCATGCTGGCCAGGCTGGTCTCAAACTCCTGACCTCAGGTGATTTGCCCGCCTCAGCCTCCCAAAGTGCTGGGAATTACAGGCATGAGCCACAGCGCCCAGCCAATATGGGAAGACTTCCACAACACTTTGGTGTGGGTTGATTACTCAAAAGTCCCCTGAGATAACCCCTAATACCAGGTCACATCCAGCACAGCCTTACTTCTTGGCAATGTTGAGCATCTTCAGTTTCTTCTTCATGCGTGGCCGGGAAGTGGCGGAGACAGAGGTATCCACGAGGGAGGAGGTGGATTGTGACACCTGGGAGAATGAAGGCGGAGATGGGTCAATTGCGAATTCAGACCTTGGAGAAGAGGCAGACGGATCCAGAGGGTCTCCATCAAGGAAGGAGCGGTGGCAGACACTAAGAAGTGTAAATAGGGAAGGGGCGCGGCCTCTGTGTGGTCAGGGCGGACCCCAGGGGTCCCGGACTCACCTTCCGCATAATCTTCCGGCCATAGAACAGCACTTTGTCCCTCTTCCGGAACCGATACCGGGGGCCATCCGGGGCTGGGGTTTCTGGGGATAGGTGGGGACAGAGGCACTCCGAACTCTGTGCAGACTCCACCCTGCCAGAGCTGGGGTACCGCGAACAGACGCCAGCAAATCTCCATCTCTGCCGCCTCGGGACCCGGGCATTTGGGCCTCCCACCACACAGCCTCCCAAGAGGGGCCCCTCGGGAGCTCACTTGGCACTCGCAGCCTCCGCACCACCAGGAGGATGAGCACGGCCGTGACCACCACTGCCACTCCGGCCCCGATCATCACGCCCAGCACCTGAGGGACGAATGGCACTGGCTGCGCACCGCAAATCCGTCCCGCCGAGCCTTCCCCGGGCGCCGGGACGTCCTGGAACCCATCCCTCTCCGCCACCTTCGCCCCCGAGGAGTTCGTAGCCAGCCCGTGACTCGATGGCCCCATCTGCAGAATGGGCCAGCGCTGCTCCCTCCCCGGGGGCGCGACTCTTCCCTGAGGCCCGGCGGCCCGCAGTGCATGCCGGGAAGCGTAGTTCCGCCCGAGCGGACGCAGCGTGTTAGCGCCAGGCCGCGTAATGCGCGCTAAGCACGCCGGGAGTTGTAGTCCCCGTGGCGCCCCACGCCCGCACCTACCCGGTCCCCGCCCCACCCCTTACCATTCCAGTTTGCAGAGGAGCCTCCATCGGTTGATTCCAGCTGGACGGCCGATCTGGTAGCCCGGAGGCCTGGGAAATCAAGGAGTCGAAGGAACCCGTGCAAGTCGTCAATCTGGGCCCGCCCGTCCCCTGCCTCAAGCCCTGCCCCCAGCTCAAGCCCCGCCCTCTGGGGTGGGGGGAAGCGTCTCCACCTGCCAGGGGCGCGGCTAGAGGGGCGCTGCGGTACTAAGGGATGGAGCAAACCGACCTCCCGGCGCTGGCCAGGAGGTGAGGCGAGTGCCCGGCTTCCTGCTCTCTTCGCCTACGCGTAGGGCCTACCAGACGCCCCGCCCATCCAACCCCACTCCGGGGCCAAAGGCCGACCCGGCACCCACTGTCAGCAGCCTGCAGGCAGGTCCCCGCAGGGCACGGTCCCCTGCACCTGGTGACTTCCTCCCGGGTCACTGCCCTCTGCGGGGTTGATCAAGCCTGACCACCCGACCCCCCAGGCCGCACCCCCTACTCCGTGGAAGACTGAATGCCCCACCCCAGGAAAACTGGGGCCCGCAAACCGTGGGGTCCGGGAGTGGGCACCTAGATACTCGGCTCCCGACCCAAGCCTGCCCCGGGGAAGACCCAGGAGCTGGGAGGCACGGGAGTACTGCCGGGGCATCCGCGGAAGGCGTCTGATACCCACGTTTCAGAAGAGTCCTGGGATGCTTGGGGTGGCCTGGGCTTGCAAGGCGCTGCTGGTTTTTGCCAGGGATCTACTATCACGTAGTAGTGAAGTTACGGGGGCTCTATGGCACGGAGCATCACTGGGACTCCGGGACCGATGGTGGCGCCATTGCTGGGAGGCGTAACCAGAGACGCTGGAATTAGTGGGTGGGGATGGGGGGGTCACTGGAAAGTTACTGAGAGATTCTGAGGATTACAATACTACTGCTGGGAAAACTAGGAGGTGGGTGGGCACATTCCTGGGGTGCTTATGAGAGCGGTCCTGGGGAGGGCGTCCGGGCTCCTTGGAAGATACTGAGAGATGCTGGAATATTACTGGGATTTTTCTGGGAAGCTGAGGATGTTTCTGACACCGCTAGAGTATTAATGGAAATTCGGGGACCGGGAGATAGGAATCCTGGAGACTGCGAGTCGTTACTTGGAAAAGTCCTGGGTAGCCGGTCCTCTTCCACCCAGGGCACAGCTGGCTACCGGTGTGGAAACACCTGCCAAGACGTGGGGGTATGGGAACATCAGAAAGTCTAGAGTTAACAGGAATCGGAGGACAGATCGTGGGAAAGCGGAGGCTCGCTAATGACCCTTGAAGGGACACCCCTGCGAGGCCAACGGAAACCCAGACTCACCCAGGGGCCGCAGCCGGGGTCCACTCCGCGCCAACACCGCTAGCGTTCCGCCCGGCTCCGCAGGCGCGGCCCCTTTAAATTATTCCCTCCTAGTCGCACCGCAGTCCCTCCCGCCCCTCCCACCCCCGCGCACCGCGCCACGCTTGGAAGGCCGACTGAGGCCGCCATGCTGAGTGTGGCCGCGCCTTAAAGGGCCTCACACCGCTTAAAGCAAGGACTGCTCCTCCCGCTAAAAATGAAAACCACACATTTATTTTCCCTTTTATTCAACACCCTCCCCACCCTGTCTCCCCGCCCCCAAGGGTCCGACACGAAAGGTCCAGGCCCTCCTCGGGCGCGACAGGGAGCCGATCCTTAAAAGCAAACCCTAAAAATAAATAAGCGGGGTAAGGGGCGGGGGTCTCCGCAGTCCAGGGCCTAAGGTCCAATGGCAGTCAGGTCGAATCAATTCACCAGCAGCGAATGCTCCTCCGAGGGGTCCCTGGAGGAAGGAAGCAGGGAAGAGGGGCGTCAGTTTTTTCTGGCTCGCTCCCCTTTTTCCAGTCCCTAACCCCCAATCTGAATGGGCCAGACCCGGGACTCGAACCTTCCGCAGCAGCAGAGAAGGCTGCAGGCCGAGCCGCTCCCGCGGCGGAACTTGCCGGAGGTGGGGCTGTCCTGGCACTGTGCGATATAGGCCTGCAGCTCGCTCTCTCCGCCTGCGCCGCCGGGATGCTGGGGAGAGAAGCTGGGAGGCTCAGCCTGAAAGTGGCTCCCAACCTCCAAGGCCCTTTAAGTCCGCCCTCCCCTCCAGCCATATCTGCATCGCTTCCCACCTCCAGGCCTTTGCACTTGCTGTGCCTGCTCCACCCATTGTTCCATAGCTTGCTTGCACAGAGAGACCTTCCCTGACCCCTGAACGTGGATACAAGCTGTGTCTTTGCCCTCTGCTGTGGGCCCAGCACCTAGAGACCTAGAGCCAGGGCTGACACGACCTCGGTGCTCAGAAACCATCTACTGAGTGAGCTGGATGCACACTGAGCACAGCCATGGGAGCAGGGCCTGAGTCTGCCCACCAGAGTGGATGCATGTGTGTGAGGTCTACGTGCTAAGGCAAGACAGGAAGTAGCTCCGAGGGCCTGAGTGAATGTGTCTGTGGGACAGCTGAATCCATGCATGGGGAAAAGGGGGTGTACCCATCTGCCGGTGACATTGGATGTGGCAGTGTCCCAGCCAAGGCTTCCTTCCTCTCAGCCTCATGGAGGGACCATCTTTTCTCCAAGTTTTTTCAGGCTACTAGACCTTTGCTTTAGCTATTCCTTCCCCTCAGTGCACTACCCTTGGGCTCCCATCTCTCCGGTCTAGAGACGATGGAAGTATTCAATATCTATGCTGTCCAATATGGCAGCCACCAGCCACACTGGCTTTTGAGCACTGGATACAGGATGGTGCAAGTCGGGGCTGAATTTGCAATTGTACTTCATTTGAATTAAAATTTTTAAAAAATTGTTTTGTTTTGTTTTTGAAGCAGAGTCTCGCTCTGTCGCCCAGGTTGGAGTACAGTGGCTTGATCTCGGCTCACTGCAACCTCTACGTCCCAGGTTCAAGCAATTCTACTGCTTCAGCCTCCGGAGTAGCTGGGATTACAGGTGCGTGCCACCACGTCCGGCTAATTTTTTGTATTTTAGTAGAGATAGGGCTTTGCCATGTTGGCCAGGCTGGTCTCGAACTCCTAACCTCAGGTGATCCACCCCCCTCGGCCTCCCAAAGGGCTGGGATTACAGGCGTGAGTCACCGTGCCCAGCCGGAATTAAAATCAAAATTTAAATAGCTGCATAAGGCTAGAGACTAGTGATGGATAGAACATTCTAGAAGCTCTCCTGGATCTACTCTCAAACCAATCTAAAGCAGCGGTCCCTCTGTAACCTTCCACTCTTCCTTCATACCTGTTACAAGTAGGTCATTGGTCATGGGATGTCTGTTCCTGTGCCATCCTTGCCCACAGGCCTTGGACAGATCATGCACACCTGATTTTCCTCCATGCCCAGAACCCAGCACAGATCTTGGCCCTTAGATATATCTGCTGAAAGAATGCTATCTACCTGCCACTTCCGCATCCTGCTGTGTCCCCTGACCCTTGCAGCTTGCAGGGAAACCACTGTTCCCAGCCACCCTACTAAACAGAGGACAGAGGGGTTAGGAGCATGGCTTCTGGAATCAGACTGCCCTGGGTTGAGCCCAGTTTTACTGCTCAGAAGCTAACCTGGGCCGGGCACAGTGGCTCACACCAGTAATCCCAGCACTTTGAGAGGCCGAGGTGGGCGGATCACAAGGTCAGGAGTTTGAGACCAGCCTGGTCAACATGGTGAAACCCCATCTCTACTAAAAATACAAAAATTAGCCAGGCCTGGTGGCATGTGCCTATAATCCCAGCTACTCAGGAGGCTGAGGCAGGAGAATCGCTTGAACCCAGGAGGCAGAGGTTGCAGCGAGCCGAGATTGCACCGCTGCACTCCAGCCTGGGTGACAGAGCGAGACTCCGTCTCAAAAAAAATAAATAAATAAAGAAGCTAACCTTCGGCAGGGTCAGAGGTAGTCGGAGGCATGGCTGGGGGCTGGGGTCAGGGTGGGGTTTTTAGGGGTCCGCCATAGGAATGGGGCCAGCTGAGGATCACCATGTTAATGGCAACGTCCCAGGGTCAATGACAAGGTCACTGAAACTGTATGACTTAGGTGGGTTCAGTGGCTCATGCCTGTAATCCCAGCACCTTGGGAGGCCAAGGTGGGTGGATCACCTGAGGTCAGGAGTTCGAGACCAGCCTGGCCAACGTGGTGAAACCCCATCTCTAGTAAAAATATAAAAATTAGCCAGGTGTGGTGGCACGTGCAAGTAATCCCAGCTACTCAGGAGGCTGATGCACAAGAATCGCTTGAACTCAGAAGGCAGAGGTTGCAGTGAGCCGAGATCATGCCATTGCACTCCAGCCTGGGCCACAGAGTAAGATTCCATTTCAAAAAAATAATAATAATAATAGGCTGGGTGTGGTGGCTTACGCCTGTAATCCCAGCACTTTGGGAGGCCAAAGTGGGAGGATCACTTGACCTCAGGAGTTTGAAACCAGCCTGGGTAACATAGTGAGACCCTTGTCTCTAATAAAATAAAGAATAATACATTAATAATAAAATAAAATAGGCCGGGCATAGTGACTCACGCCTGTAATCCCAGCACTTTGGGAGGCCAAGGCAGTAGATCACCTGAGGTCAGGAGTTTGAGACCAACCCGACCAATATGGTGAAATGCCATCTCTACTAAAAATACAAAAATTAGCTGGACGTGGTGGCGTGTGCCTGTAGTCCCAGCTACTCAGGAGGCTGAGACAGAATTGCTTGAACCCAGGAGGTGGAGGTTGCAGTGAGTCAAGATCTCACCACTGCACTCCACCGGGTGACAGAGCGAGACTCCGTCTCAAATAAACAAATAAATAAATAAACTCTATGACTCGGTTGCCCTGTTGGTAAAGGCTGACTCAGGCCCCCTCCCGGCTCAAACCCACCTTGACATCCCCCTGCGCCCCCCAATTCCGAACCACCCTCTTTTTGGTTTCAGAGTCTCCCATATTCTCTCCTGGGGTCTTCTCTGTTCACCCTGCGGTGTCCCCAAGAACCCCTCATGGCAGACTCCAGGGCACCCAGAGCCCGAGCTCGGGGCTGGGAGCGTGCGGCTGACCTTGATGGTGTCGTAGGCGCCAGTGATGAGCGCGATGAAGAGGCTGAGCACCATGTAGATGAAGAGGCTGATGAAGGAGTACAGGTAGAGCTGGGAGAAGAGCCACACCAGGCTGCTGCGGCCCTGCTGCGCCTGCATGGCGGCGAATGTCACGAACATGTCGTCCCCGTTGATGAGCGAGAACAGGCACTCGGACACCATGGAGAGCGAGCGGAACTGCCAGAGGGGCGGCGGGGTCAGAGGGAGCCAAGGCATGGCCAGGAACCGGGGGCTGGGGTCAGGCTGGGGTCCCACGTGAATGGCTGGGTCCAGGGCTGGGGTCACCATTGTGAATGGTCAGGACCCAGGCTGGGGTCACCACTGTGAATGGCCAGGACCCAGCTGGGGTCCCACATGAATGGCCAGGACCCAGGCTGGGGTCACCATTGTGAATGGCCGGGTCCCAGGCTAGGGTCCCATGTGAATGGCTGGGTTCCAGGCTGGGGTCACTATGTGAATGGCCAGGTCCCAGGCTGGGGTCCCATGTGAATGGCCGGGACCGAGGGTCAATGATAGAGCAGGAGGGGAGTAATCCAGGTCGAAATAGGGTCATCAGTAACTGTGACAACAATAACGGCACAGGGTCAGTGTCAGGGTCACCAGGGACCACAGGGGACAGTGGACAGACTCCCAGCAGTCACCAAGGGGTCATCTGGTGGTCACAGTGTTAATGACAAGGTCAAAGGGTCAATGTCAGGGACATCAGGGGTTAGATGTACCTTCACATGATAGGGCCCCAGCACGATCCAGCCACAGAAGCAGTAGCCCAGGTAGATGACGGCCACGCAGCAGCAGAAGCGCATGACGCTGGGCAGGGCCACCCGCAGTGTGGCGATGAGGATCTGGGTTGGGGCAGAGGGAGCCTCGTTGAGGGTGTGGCCACAACTCAGGTCAGCTGTGGGCACCCAGATTGGGGTGGGAGGGGCGGGGCCTTGCCGAGAGCACAGCCCGTGTGGCTATGGGAGCCAGTGGGTGCCTAGAGGGGGCGTGGCCGTGTCTGAGGGGGTCCGAGGGCAATGCACGGCTGGACTCAGCTGGGTGGGCACAAAGGAGCAGGCTCCTGGGGCCCCGCGCAGGTGCAGCGACAGATATATATGGTGTGGGCAGGTAGGAGGAGGAGGCTTGCAAGGGGCCATTGGTCGGGGATGGTGAGTGCTGCATGTGTAGGGATTTATTTGGAGGGTGTGGGGTAACCATGCAGAAGGCCCAGCTGCGTGTGCAAAACTCACATTGTAGTTGTGGAAGAAGGTCAGGTAGCGGATCACGCCCACCCACACCAGCAGCGTCGAGGTGCCCAGGAGGATGCTGCAGACGTCGTAGCTCGCCAAGTTCTGCAGGTGGGAGCTGCGTCAACCTATCTGGTCCAGCCCTTCCTTTGGGGGGCGTGGGGGAGGATATGGCCCCAGATAGGCACTGACAGCAGGGATGGGACCTGGGGCCCAGGGTGTGGGTAGGACGCACCTTGGCCTCGATGCCGATCTTCATGATGGTTCCCGAGATGGTGAGCACATCGCTGGTGACGAGCAGGATGTACCAGCCATTGACAAATTCCAGCCGCTCCCACAGGCTGATGACCCGTCCCCGCTGCCGCCACATGAACCCCACAAACTCCTGCAGAAGGCAGGTGGGGTGAGGGCCTGACCAGGCACAGGACCCTCAAAGCCCTGGCTTTTATCACCCCAGGGCCAGGCGGGGAGGACACCGGCACACATGATGCAGGAGCCTCACGTTCTGCAGCAGGAAGCCTCGAAGGAGCGAGCGGGCGCAGAGGAGGAAGGACAGGGAGCAGGTGAGGATGACCACCACGTCAAACAGGAGCCGGAAGCTGTTGTCTCCTGCAGGGAGGGCAGAGCGGGTAGGGCCAAGGATGGCATGGAGTCTTGGGAGGCTAGCGTTGGTGCCAGGCCAGGCTGGAGACCTAGGGGGCTGCACGGCTGGTTTTGGTTGGTCAGTGGGCTCAGGGCTTGCTTGGGGTGAGTCAAGAACCCCGGTCAGTGCTGGTCTGGGGCTTGGGGGATCTCAGCACAGGACAGGGTCCTTGGTCTGTGCTGATCTGAGGCTCAGCGGATTCCTGGGGAGGTCACGGCCCCCAGGCAGCGCTGATCTGGGGCTTGGGGAATCCCAGGACAGGCCAGGGCCCCTGGTCAGTGCTGGTCTGGGGCTCAGGGGCTCACCGTGCCGGAAGACACTGGGGTGCTTACACTCCTGGATGTGGGCCTGGGTCTCCAGGCTGATGGGGATCCGCCCACTGTGTGCTTTGTTGTCAAACGTGATCTGTGGGGTCCAGTTGGGGGCAGAGTAAAGCTTGGCAGCCCCAAGCCCCAAGTTCCACATGACAGGTGGCCTGACAGACCCCGGGCTCCCTCCCTCATCACCCACACGCTTGCCCTTGGCCAGTGCTCCCAAGACCCTCCCTGACCAGGTCCCTGCCCTGGAACTCAGGAGTCCTGTGGGTTCCCGGGGGGCCTCACCAGGACGCTGAAGGTATAGCAGTCCGGAATCTCATTATTGATGAGGCTCTGGAGGTTAATTGTCTTCAGCCGGAAGTGGATGGTGACATTGACCAGCCTAGGCAGGAGGCTCGGGTGAGGGTCAGGGGCGTCTTCGGGTCCCTTTCGGCCCCAAGTGCCAGCATCCCCTGCCACGTGCTGACTCTGCAGCTGGCAGGGGAAGTGCTCACCCAGCAGGCACCAGCGTGGGCGGGGGGGCCCTGTCCCCACCTTAGGGAAGTAGTCGCTGGGGTGAGAGTGCCTAGTGTACTGCCTCCCCCACCCTGGGCCCCCCTCGAGTGAGCAGGCAGTACTTGTGGAATTTGAGTGTGAGGTTCTTGTAACTGGAGCTGCTTTCCAAGAGGGTGAGATCGTCGCTGGGGGGCGGAGGGGGCCGCTCGGGGGGATCCACCTGGATGCAGTCTGAGGACAGGGAGTCAGGGAAGGGCCTCAGGGGGCGGGGGAGGCCAGGCTGGTCTCCCCAGAGTCCCCAGTGGCCTTCTTCCCTGTGCTTCCCCAGGGTTGGGTCATTCCTACTGGCCTGGCACTTTCTGGGCCTGCGGATGTTTTACTGAATGAGCCATATTAAAATATAACACCTGGTGCTTTCTATGTGGCAAGAGTCACGCTCACACTAAGCATACTTGTTTTTTTTCTTTTCTTTTTTTTTTTTTGAGACAGGGTCTCACTCTGTCACCCAGGGTGGAGTGCAGTGGCATGATCATAGCTTACTGCAGCCTCAACCTCCTGGACTCAAGCGATCCTCCTGCCTCAGCCTCCTGAGTAGCTGGAACCACAGGGGCACACCACCATGCCCAGCTAATTTTTTTGTGCGTAGAGACAAGGTCTTCCTACGTGGCCCAGGCTGGTCTCAAACTTCTGGCCTCAAGCAATCCTCCCTCCTCAGCCTCCCAAAATGCTGGTATTATAGGCGTGAGCCACCGCGCCCAGCCACAGCTGTTGATTTTAATCCCAGCAGCTCAGGCTCCAAACAGCGAAGCCTCGTCCTGCCCACTCACCAGTAACCACCATCGGATCAATGTCAAATGTGTCATTGGCTGGGTCCACGTGGCCTCGGTGGTAGTACCGCTGGCAGAGAGCAAGCCCTGAGCCATTGGTCCAAGGGTCACCCCTGCCACGGACATACGCATACCGGCCCAGTGACACGTCAGGCAACGCCAGGTACTGTGGGCAGAGAAGGGGAGGGCCTGTGAGTCTGGCCCGCTCTCTGCAGCCCACCCACCTGTACCTGCCCGCCCACCTGCACCTGCCTGCCCACCTGAACCTGCCCGCCCACCTGCACCTGCCCGCCCACCAGCACCTGGTCCACAGCATGGAAGATGGCCTGGTACAGCTGCTCCCGTGTGTAGGCTGCGAAGGTGTCATCCGCCCCGTCCGAGTAGCCCAGCAGGAAGAGGTGTCGGAAGGCGATGGTGTTCTCTTCCCGGAATGTCACAGCCAGCTGATTACTGAGCCCAAACAGGATGAGCTGGGGAGAGGGTAGTGGAGGTTAGCGTGGCTAGGATGGGGGTTGGGGTGTATCTCCCTCAGGGCACAGGTCCTGGAGATGTCCACTGGGGTGGGGCAGGGCCCTGCTAACTTGGGCCACAAACACGGATTTCACTTGTGCATTTCTTTTTTTTTTTTTGAGACGGAGTCTCGCTCTCTCACCCAGGCTGGAGTGCAGTGGCGCGATCTCGGCTCGCTGCAAACTCTGCCTCCTGGGTTCACGCCATTCTCCTGCCTCAGCCTCTCCAAGTAGCTGGGACTACAGGCGCCCGCCACCACGCCTGGCTAATTTTTTGTATTTTTAGTAGAGACGGCGTTTCACCGTGGTCTCGATCTCCTGACCTCGTCATCCGCCCGCCTCGGCCTCCCAAAGTGCTGGGATTACAAGCGTGAGCCACCGCGCCCGGCCACTTGTGCATTTCTTTGCTTTGATTAATTTCACCCCACCTCCTGGCATAGCTCCATGCCACGCCCACCACTGTGTCCTCCCCCATACAACACAGGGTGGGCACTCATGTATCTCACTGCAGGGACTAATGTTCATTAAATGTTTACTGGATGTCGGATTCTGTGTTAAACCCAAACTTTCAGGGTAAGTACCATGACTGGGTCCCTTTTCTTTTCTTTTTTTTTTTTTTTTTGAGACAGAGTCTCACTCTGTTGCCCAAGCTGGAGTGCCGTGGTATGATCTCAGCTCACTGCCACCTCCACCTCCCGGGTTCAAGCAATTCTCCTGTCTCAGCCTCCTGAGTAGCTGAGTTACAGGCACCTGCCACCACATCCAGCTAATTTTTGTATTTTTAGTAGAGACGGGGTTTTGCAATGTTGGCCAGGCTGGTCTCAAACTCCTGGCCTCAAATGATCCACCCACCTCAGCCTCCCAAAGTGCTGGCATTACAGGCATAAGCCACCATGCCTGGCCAATTGGGTCCCTTTTCCGAGGGAAAATTAGAGGCATGGTGACATGCTAAAGTCAGCCCAAGACGTGAAGTAAGTACTTAGGGCAGTGGCTGGGTCTGATTCATCTTGGGGTTCCCAGAGCCCAGCACAGGGTCTGGCATGGGGGAGGGAGAACTATCTGTGCAGCCATTGGGTCAACATGGTGTCAGACTGCCTGGGTTCAAATCCCAGCTCCCAATGTTCTATTGCTGTGTGACTTTGGGCAAGTCTCTTAACCTCTCTGAGCCTCAGAGTCAGCTTCTTTTTTTTTTTTTGAGACAGAGTCTTGCTCTGTTGCCCAGGCTGGAGTGCAGTGGCATGATTTCAGCTCACGGCAACCTCCGCCTCCCAGTTCAAGCGATTCTCCTGCCTCGGCCTCCCAAGTAGCTGGGATTACAGGCACCCACCGCCACGCATGGCTAATTTTTTTGTATTTTTAGTAGAGATGGGGTTTCACCATGCTGGCCAGACTGGTCTTGAACTCCCAGCCTCAAGCGATCCACCGTCCTTGGCCTCCCAAAGTGCTGCTTTAAGACTCTCTTCAAGGAGCACAGCAGCCACAGGTGGCCCGGCTGGGGCCCCTGCTTGGCTGGCCTCACCTGCACCGTGACCACCAGGATCTTGACCACTTGCAGCATCAGCTTGCAGGGCTTGCGGCCCTTGGCTCGAAACTTGTCGCAGGGACTCATGAAAAAGTATTTGAGACGACGGCGAAGGTCTTCCTCTTCTGGGGGTGTCGGAGGGGCCGGCGAAGGCCCCGCCTGGGTCCCATACCCGGGGTTGGGGGTCAGAAGCCGCTCGGTCTCTGTAGGAATAGGAGAGGGAACTGGGGTGAGGCCTGGGCAACTCCCCTTTTCCCCTTTCTCCAACCAGGAAGGCAGCACATGCCCTACCTTCATGTCCCCATGCTCCTGCAAAGGAAGAGCTCTGAGAGGTCTAAAGAAAACCAGAAAACCTGTGACATTGTAGGTATCTATGCACCCGTCCTGCTCAGAGGTTATGAGTTGGGGTTCAGGAGGTACAGGGCCTGGGCTGATTCCTGCCCCTCCTGCTCACCAGCTCTCTGAGCCTCAGTTTCCTCATCTGCAAAATGGGGCAATAATATGTCTCATGGGAACGCTAAGGACTGGATGCTTATGAAGCATTGATCACAGGGGCTGGTCCATGGTGAATGTCAGAACATTTCATCAATATTCCCATTACTGATCTGTGGGGAGAGAATGAACTGCTCCCACTGGCTTTTCACTGGGCATTCAAGGCTCCTGGGCTCATCCCAACTCCAGCTTCCGGACATGAGCATAGAACTCAGCCTGTATTCTAGGTTTGTCTGGACAAATACCCAAAAGATGACCTCTGGGTTCATTTTAACCTGGCCCATCAGCTGACACTCTCAGAAGCCAAGGACCTGGAGAAGAGGTAATTGACAATATAAGTAATAATAATGGAACACATTCGCTAAAGACTCATTTTGTCTCCCTGAAAAGCACCAGCTCCTGGAAATCATGCAGCCCTAGCATCAAATCCCAGACCTGCCACTTTACAGTAGGTTGACTCCAGGTACCTCCCTGAGCCTCCATCTCTTCATCTGAAGAGTGTAAATTTTAAAAAGGCTACCCCTTGGCTGGGCTCAGTGGCTCATGCCTGCTATCCCAACGGCTTTGGGAGACCAAGGTGGGAGGATCCAGCCTAGGTAATACAGCGAGACCTCCCTCTCTACAAACAAAAAAAATTTTTTTAATAGTCAGATGTGACGGTTCATGCCCGTAGTTAGTAGCTGGGACCCCATCTACCCGGGAGGCTGAGTTGGGAGGATCACTTGAGCCCAGGAGTTCGATGTTACAATGAGCTAGGATTATGCCACTGCACTACAGCCTGGGCAACAAAAAAAAGTTTATTAAAAAAAAAGTTCACCCTCTCCCTGAGCCTTGAGGTTGAGATCCTGAAGCTGCTCTGAGAATTCAGTGAGACACAGCAGATAAAGACCTCTTCAGCAAACACAAGCTGTCCTAATCACTGTTTATTTTTTTCCAGCCTAACGGTTAGATCTAAGCTTTCAGCAACTGCTGGAGTCAAAACCGGTCACAGTAGCCCAGAACTCTCCCTGTCACACCCCCATGGGGATGTGCTTTCTAGGGCCTGGCCCCGTGTTGCTTTCTAGGGCCTGGCCCCCTGCCTAGCAAAGCTGTCAGGATAAATGTGTGCACCGTCAGAACCTCCCCTGCAGAGAGGGACAAGTTCCGGGCCCCTCCCTTTGCAATGGGATGCTGCTGTGGCTGTTTACGACAAAGCCAGAGGGCAGGGCCCGCCTACAGAGCTGAGATTACAGCTAACCCACTCCAGACCCTACTAGCTGGGACACCGGGACACCTATCAGGTAGGGGTCACCAGCTAGCTCCAGAAGGGGAAGCTAACGCAAGGGGTCTTCCTCCAGCCTCCCCGAGGAGGGGTGGCATCAGAATTGGCTGGAAGCCCGAATTTAAGAAGGCTGCGCTTCCACCGGTTTGGAAAGCTAAAACTGAGTTAATCGCCTGGGGGCAATCCCTCCAGCTCTCCGCGCTTGAGTTTAGGGAAGCTGAGCATTTGTCTCCTGGAATCAAGAGGGGAAACCTGGGAGTCTCGCGTGTGGGTTGGAGAAGCTGGTGCCCGCTGTCTGAGTTCCAGCCAAAGTTGAGCAATCGGAACCTAGGCTGCCAGTGGGAATCCCAGGAACCTCGCCGCCCCAAAGGGAGAAGCTGGCGGCCTGGCGCGATCCCTGAGTTTGGGAACCCGGCAGAGCCTGGGTTCAGGAGGGAGAATCGGAGAGGCTGGTGCCCACCCGCTGCCTAAGTTCTAGGAGCCGTCTGCCCATTTCTCCACCGTGAAAAGTCAGCGCTGGAGCTTAGACAAAAAGAGACTGAGAGCTCCGCCGCCCCAGGTCGGAGAAACAGCCCGCCCGCCTGAGTTTGGGGCCCGACGGTGCCGCCCGCGCTCTCACCTGAGCCGCACGGACCCGCCGGGGCTGTCATGCTGGGGCGGGAGCGCGGGACGCAGGCGGGTACGGCGGGGCAGCCTGGGTCCGATCGCCCGCCGCTGTCACTGCGACCTCTCTCCCTCGCCGCGCGGCTTCAAACCCTCCGGCGTCAGCTGATCTGTGCCTCGGTCACGTGACCCGGTAGACCAGAGCCCCTCACGTGACCGCCTCTGGTCCCGCCCCCTGCGCCACGACAACCCCTGCCGGAACAGCGCGCATGCGTGCCTCTGCCGGCGCCCTCTGGGTCGAAGGCAGTCGCGAGGTCCTAGCGCCGACGCGCTCTGGGTGGCCGGGGATGGGCTGACTCTGAGCTTGGCAAAGATGAGCTCCGCCCTGGCTCCCGGCCATGCCCCGAATCCAGTGCCAGGCTCGTGACTTCCATGTCCAGAGCTTGACCCCTTATCCTCCTTGGTGCCTGGTGATGACCCTGCCTACTATCTCAACGCTGTCTTCCTTTTTCTCCCAGAAACTCCTTTTACCCTTCTCCTGCGCATCTTCAGCGAACACGATTGCCTAATTATGTATCAAATAGAACCACTTATCCCCACCCCTATGGCCCCCAGCCCAGTCTTCCAACATTCCTGGCCTGGATCTTTGCAGCAACCTCCTCCCCGATCTCAGCCTCCCTCCACTCCACTCTCTACCCAGCAGTCACAAGCATCTTCAAAGAATAATTCCTATCCGTCCTGCGAGAACCTGCCGTCGGCTTCCCATTGCTCTGGACTGACAGGCAGAGTCCCCACTCTCGTCTATCAGGGCCCTCTGATCTGGCCCCTACCTCCATCCAAAGCTCATCTTTCTATAGCCCCAGAGCCTTTGCATACTTTTGACCTGGAACGTAATGGTTAAGAATTTGGACCCTGGAGGGCAATTGGGATTTAAATCTAGGCACTGACAAATGCCACTTCTACATCTTCCAGAGTCCCTTCAACTCCAAGCTGAGTGCAGTGGGTGGGGGCATGCACCTGCAATCCCAGCTACTCGGGAGGCTAAGGTGGGAGGATCGCTTGAGCCCAGGAGGTCGAGGCTGCAGTGAGCTATGATCACACCACTGCACTCCAGCCTGGGCAACAGAGCAAGACTGTCTGAAAAAAAAATGTGCCTCAATTTTCTCATTTGCAAAATGGGGATATTCAATCAAAGTCATCTACCTACTGGGGCTGTTGAGAGGATTAAATGAGAGAATGCAAAAACTATCGCATAAGGCTGGGCAAACAGTACTGATTATTAAATTAGTGATTATTGGGATTACAAAATCCTTCATTGAGAAAGCTGCCTACCATTTATATCAGAAGTCTTGTTATGCTTCTCCTAGAATGTACTATACCCTATAATTATTTTTTAAGTATTCTGAATTTAATATATGTGAGCTCCGTGCAGGTCGAGGCCATATTTATCTTGTTCCCTGCTGAGACCCCAGCAACGCAGAGATGTTGATTGCATAAATGAGCAACATTTTTTGCTCTCTGCTGAGTCCCCAGCAATCCAGAGATGTTTGTTGATTGCATAAATGAGCAAATTTTTTTGCTCCCTGCTGAGACCCCAGCAACCCAGAGATGTTTGTTTTTGCATAAATGAGCAACCTCTTTTTGTCCACTTGTGTACCTACTGCGTGGGCTTTGAAGAGCAAGGGGTGAGAGGAACAGAGAGTGGTGACTAGTGGGATGGACCAGAGTGAGACATTGTGGGTTAAGCTGGAAAGTCTAGCTGGTGGGCCCAAGAAGGAAGCCAGGACACTGGAGCTCCAGATTGTGGCTGGCCCTGGCCACACTGTCCCATCTCCGGAGCAAGGGGCTGTGCTCAGAAAGAAAGCACAAAAGGCAAGCCACGACACAGAGCCCGGAGGCAGTGGGAGGATTTTACTAACTGCACAACACACAACTTCCCCAGGCCCCAGAGGATGCCGGCGTCTCCTTCAGCCATCAGGCCCCAGCAGTGCCCCTTGCTCCTGTACCCACTCTGGACTCTCGCCGGTAAGGAGGGCTGGGCTGACAGTGCCATGAGTGGGCGAGCAGGGGTCAGGGCAGGACACAGGGTTGGGATCAGGGCTGGGCACAGGATCAGGGTCTGGACTGGGCACAAGATCAGGGTCTGGGCTGGGCACAAGGTCGGGACCAGCGTCGTGCCCAGCCTCCGGGTCAGAAGATTCCACGGGAGTAGGGCTGGGGGTGGATCTGGAGCCGGGGAGGGGTTTGGAGCTGGGATCCAGCAGAGTGCCCAGCCCAGAGCCAGGGTCAGGGTTGCGGCCAGAGCTGGTGCCAGGGCTGAGGCCCAAGCCAGAGCCGAGCACAGAAGCAGCATCAGGACCCAGGAGAGAGACCTGCCCCGGCCTCATCATGGATGCAGGGCTTAGGCCAGGCCCGAGGCCCAGGCCGGCGGCCGCTGCTGCAGCTGCAGCAGCCGCGGCAGCTGCAGCAGCGGCTGCACCCTCATGCACCCGCTTGTGCTTGGTGAGGCTGGAGGCCTGGCCGAAGGCCTTCCCGCAGAGCTGACAGCGATAGGGACGCTCGCCCGAATGCACGTGCAGGTGCTGGAGCAGCGCTGAGCTCTGCCCGAAGGCCTTGGAGCAGTGCGGGCAGGCGTAGGGCCGCTCGCCCGTGTGGATGCGCAGGTGGTGTTGCAAGTTGGAGCTCTGCCCGAAGGCTTTGCCGCAGTGGGGGCAGCGGTAGGGGCGCTCGGCCGTGTGTGTGCGCTGGTGCTGCAGCAGAGCCGAGCTCTGCCCGAAGGCCTTGCCGCACTGCGGACACGGGTAGGGCCGCTCGCCCGTGTGCGTGCGCAGGTGTTTGAGCAGCGCAGAGCCCTGGCCGAAGCCCTTGGCGCACACCGGGCACTTGTGGGGCCGCGGGCCGCCGTGCGTGCGCAGGTGCTGTGCCAGGAGCGAGCCGTGCCCGAAGGCCTTGCCACACACCGGGCAGTGGTGCGGCTTCTCCCCGCTGTGGCTGCTGCGATGTTTCAGCAGCGTGGAGCGCCAGCCGAAGGCCTTGCCGCAGGCCGCGCACTGGTAGGGCCGCGCCCCGGTGTGGATGCCACGGTGCTGCGCCAGGGTGGCACCGTGGCTGAAGGACTTCCCGCAGTCGGGGCAGCGGTACGGCTTCTCGCCGCTGTGGGTACGGCGATGCTGGCTCAGCCCGGAGCTGCGGCGGAAGGCTCGCCCGCAATCCGGGCAGGAGAAGGGCCGGGGCGGGCTGGCGGGGGCGGGGAGCACCGTGGGGCTGGTGGCCAAGACCTGGGGGGTGGCAGTGAGGCCAGAGGAGATGGGGTCCACGTTTGGATCGCCGGGGCTGAGGGTGTCGCTGTTAGGATCGAGAATCAGGGGTACGGGGCCAATCACATCTGGATCGAGGTCGAAACTCGAAGACATGGGGTCGGGATCTTGGGGTTCCGAGCCCGGAGCTTCGGCGTCGGGGTCCAGATCCTCCGAGACGGGCTCCAGATCTTCATAGCTGGGGTCCACGTCTTCCGCGACAGTGTTGAGGTCTTCAGGATCAGGCTCTGGGTCTTCAGAAACCGGGTCCAGATCTTCAGGATTGGGGTCTAGGTCCTCGGAGTCAGAGTCGAGCTCTTCATAAACGGGTCTCAGGCCTTTGTGGCCTGGGTTCCTGACCAGGACTGAGCGCCGCATTTCAGGCGTGGATGTGCCAGCAGTTTCTGGGGCAAGACCTGCAAGGGCAAGGATAGAGGGTAGAGGGTAGGTGGGTTCTGTGGGAGCGGGGGTGTCTTTTGGAGTCTGGTTAGGGATGAGAGAGGGGACCCGGTTGTGCTCCCCATAGCCCACTTTTTTTTTTCGAGATGGGGTCTTGTTCTGTTGCCAAGGCTGGAGTGCAGTGGCATGATCTCCGCTCACTGCAACCTCTGCCTCCCAGGTTCAAACAACTCTCCTGCCTCAGCCTCCTGAGTAGCTGGGATTACAGGTGTCCACCACCACACCTGGCTAATTTTTGTATTTTTAGTAGAGACAGGATTTCAGCATGTTAGACAGGCTGGTCTCAAGCTCCTGACCTCAGGTGATCTGCACGCCTCAGCCTCCCAAAGTGCTGGAATTACAGGCATGAGCCACCGCGCCCAGCCCCACTTCTTTATTTTTATTTTTTTGAGACGGGGTCTCACTCTGTCACCCAGGCTAGAGTGCAGTGATGTGATCATAGGAACTCCCAGGCTCAAGCAATCCTCCCACCTCGGCCTCCCAAGTAGCTGGAATTACAGATGCACCACCACACTCAGCTAACTTCACTTAATTCATTCATTCTTTCTTTCTTTCTTTCTTTCTTTCTCTTTCTTTCTTTCTTTTTTTTCTTTTCCTTCCTTCCTTCTCTCTCTCCTTCCTTTCTTCCTTTCTCTCTCCCTCTCTCTCTTTTTTGAGATGGGGTGTCGCTATGTTGCCCAGGCTGGTCTCAAACTCCTGGACTCAAGCAAACCTCTGGCCTCGGCCTCAGAAAGTGCTGGGATTACAGGCATGAGCCACTGTGCCTGGCCAAACCCCACTCACTTCTGAGCATACACGTGGATCTTTCCCTTGTCTCTGACTGCAGGGAGATTTCTGACTTACCCCAGCCAGGGCAGGGAGTTGAGGGACCTGGGTGGGACACGGTAGGACCCTCCCCTCTCAGCCCCGAACCTGGACGGAGGTCATGAGACCTGGCACTAGAGGTTTCTAGTCCCCAACTCCATGGCTCTGCCCCTCTCTCCATCCTGGGCTCCTCTTGTGGGAAGCTGGGGTCCTGTGGAGGAGACAGTCCTAGGTTCCTACCCCCTTGCTGGGCGTCCCCACATGGGAACAGTATGGGTGTCAGCGTTCCTGTGCTCCTGAGCACATGGCCTGAATTCTTGTCCCATACTTGGGGGCAGCAGATTAATTTAGGGGGCGAGTTCTGATAGGGAGGCACCCCTCCAGCAGCAGCATTCTGAGCTCTAGAACCCATGTCTGGGGGATAAGAATATGCAACAAATAACGTCAGGTATCCCTCCCAAGTCACTGGGGAAAGACAAGAAGACTCTGGCTTGCCCTCTGGGGAAAAGAAAACCTGAATTCCAGAGCTCACAGCTCCAGGTGAGAGTCAGTGTCAAATCCTCTCTCTTAGACAGACCGGAAATGCCCTTGCCTACAGCCAGATGGTGAGCAGGGTAGAGTGATATTTGGGACCCCTCCTGGTGAGGAGGGGTGGGCAGGGAGACTCATGAACCCCATAGGCAGGAGGGTGGCGACACTTGTTAGTACACCTGTTTTGTTTATTTATTTATGTTTGAGATGGGGTCTTGGTATGTTGCCCAGGCTGGACTCAAACTCCTGGGCTCAAGTGATCCTCCCACCTCAGCCTCCCAAAGTATGGTGATTACAGGCATGAGCCACCATGCCCGGCCAGTATACCTGTTTTCCCTATTGGCTAGAAGGTCCTGAATTTTAACTTCTAGCTGGAGGATAGGCAAAAATAATACCTGGGGACCCTCTGAAGTTAATGGGGGAATGCCTGAGCCATCTCCTCCCATGGCTGGGACATGGCGGGTAGTGTCAGCACACTTGTGGCCCTTCCTGAAGGAAGGATCCTGAACTGAATTGCCAGCTTGTGGCCAGGGGCAGACTGGGAGGTAGAGGGACAAAAGCTGGAACCACTTCTGGGGAGCAATGGGAGCCCAGGATGACCTGCCAGGGGGATGCCTTGAGCTCCCCACCCCGTGGCTGGGTGTTGAGGTGTCAACAATGAATGATCTGCTCCTGGGAGAAGGTGTGGGGGGACCTGTGGCTCTCCTTCTAGGGAAGGGAATACACTGAGCCACAACCCCATAGCTGGGAGTGTGCAGGCAAACAGAGCTGAGTTCCTGGATGGGGGTCCTCAACCCAGACCCCATAGTTGGAGAGTGGAGGAAACAGTACTGGGACCCCTCCTGCATGGGGGGCAGAGGAACCCTTAGATTGCCTCCAGGGGAAGGGGCCCCCTGAATTCCCATCTCTTAACTGGAAGGTGGGAGGAGAAATCACTGAAGTCTTTCCTGAGTTCCCAGGGGCGAGGGCAGGTGGACCCCTGGATCACCTCCAGGGGAAGGAGCTTCCAGAACTCCAGACCCCAAGACTGGAAGGGCAGAGGAACAATCGTTGGGACCCTTCCTAGGGTCCTGGGGGAAGAGGAATCCCCTATGTCCCCGTCTTGAGGACAGGGCCTCCTGCATTCCAGACCCCAGGCGGGAGGTGGGAACAATACCCGAGCCCCTCCTCGAATCAGGAGGGGAGGGGGTCCTGGATCCCCTCCTAGGGAGGGGGCGTCCTGAGCTCCAGACCCCAGAGCTGGCGGGCGCCCCCCACCCCGCCCGATTGAAGGCTCCCAACCCCCTGGCCCTCTCCCCCGGGCCTCAGCGGCGGGATGGGCGCGCTAGGCCGGGACGGGCCGCGGGGTCCCCTCCCCATCGCGCCCGCGACCCCCGCGCGCCTGGGCCAGAGCCGGCGGCGCGCAGGGCGGGGGACGAATAGAGGTCGCCCCGGGCTGCGCCCCGCGCCTGGAGCCCTCCGCCCGCCCGCCCCCCACTCGGCCCCCCGCCCCGGCCCCAGCCCGCTCGCGGGGACACTCACCCGGCGCCCCTCGCCCCTGCCCG
>NW_026652287.1:40552907-40575120 GCF_009828535.3 Hylobates moloch | reverse complement strand
AGGCCGGGTGCAGTAGCTCACGCCTGTAATCCCAGCACTTTGGGAGGCCAAGGTGGGTGGATCATGAGGTCAGGAGTTTGAGACCAGCCTGGTCAGCATGGTGAAATCCTGTCTGTGCTAAAAATGCAAAGATTAGGCGGGTGTGGTGGTGGGCACCTGTAATCCCAGCTACTCGGGAGGCTGAGGCAGGAGAATTGCTTGAACCTAGGAGGTGGAGGTTGCAGTGAGCTGAGATTGCACCACTGCACTCCAGCCTGGGCAACAGAGCGAGACTCCATCTCAAAAACAAAAACAAAACAAAAAACCCAAACCACCAAGTACAAGCCCAAATTCTATAAGATGCTCCTCTGTCCCCATGTCCTCCTTATAGAGACACCCTACGGTTCCTTCTTCCTTCCTGAACCTTCTAGATGTGTGTTGGACTCAGCCTGAGACCTGCTTTCCATCTTTCCGCAGAGGCCACAGCAGATCTGAGAGATTGGAGGTAACTTCAATTGGATTATGCCCCTAGTTCGTTATCCTGCCACTTCCTGGATGATCCTATTACAAATACATGTGATGACATCTGTTGTTTCTTTGGCTCAGAATCTAACAGTACTTTCTTTTCCTTTGTGGAGTCCCCTCCACTACTCCAGATGCACATGTGTCTAACACCCCTTCCCAGTCCCATGTGATCTGGACTCTAATCAAAGGGCCCCTATCCCCTGGCCACAATAATTAGGTATGGGATGAGAAGGTGACATTGAACGTTCTCATTCTACCTCTGGGGTTATGAGCCATAGGGGGCTCATTCTGCCTGCAGCCACTTTCCCCAGTTGTTCAAAAGAACAGTCTGCAGACTGAGGCCAATATGCACCAAGATGTACAAGTAAGAGTCAGAGAGATAGCTCTGGCTGTATTTGTTGAGCTCCTGGATATAGCTGTACCTGAAGCCACAGAACTCATTCTTTCCTGTACCACAAACCAACAAATGTTCTGGGTGTTTGAGCTAGTTTTAGTGGATGTCTGTTCGTTGCATCCATGACAGTCTTGACTAATTTAGGAATTATTACCTGGAAAGGAAAGAGTAATAAAAAAAAATCTTAAAAAAAAAAAACCTTAAAATGTGGAACCAACTAAAGAAAGATGGAGTAGAGAGCCAGGGTTGCCACATACATGGGCTATAAAGTGAATGTGAATAGGGCACCTTAGGTTACGCAATGCACAACCTGTCTAGATGTATACGGGGCTTTGTAAAATAGCTTTCCCCCAGAAAACTAGAGTTATGTGGAAGAAAACCAGAGGATTAAACTGTTGCCTGGCCAGGCGCGGTGGCTGACACTTGTAATCCCAGCACTTTGGGAGGCTGAGATGGGCGGATCACTGAGGTCAGGAGTTTGAGACCATCCTGGCCAACATGGTGAAACCCCATCTCTACTAAAAATACAAAAATTAGCCGGGCATGGTGGTGGGCACCTGTAATCCTAGCCACTTGGGAGGCTGAGGCAGGAGAATCACTTGAACCCGGGAGGTGGAGATTGCAGTGAGCTGAGATCGCGCCACTACACTCCAGCCCGGGCGACAGAGCAAGATTCCATCTCAAAAATAAATAAATAATTAATAAATAAATAGTTACTGATTTTTCATGGAACTCTAACTATGTGTCTCCTAAGGACCAGAATATTGGAATATGGGGAAGCTTTCTTTCTTTTTTAGAGACAGGGTCTCATTGTGTCACCCAGGCTGGAGCGCAGTGGCACAATCATAGCTCACTGCAGCCTTGAGCTCCTGGGTTCAGGCCAACCTCCCACCTCAGCCTCTTGAGTAGCTGGGACTACAGACGCGTAGCTGGGGACTCAGCCTCCTGAGTAGGTGGGACTACAGCCACCATGCCTGGCTATTATTATTGTTTTATTTGCAGAGATGGGACCTCAGTATATTGCCCTGGCTGGTCTCAAACTCCTGGCTTCTGCGATCCTCCCAACTTACTGGGACTACAGGTGTGAGCTACCATGCCTGGCCTGGGGCAGCTTTCATGCAATCTTCAGCAAAGTCTTGCAAGAAAGACACAAGTTTCTGGAATGTGTTTCTTCTCAAAGCAGAGAATCATCTGCTTCATCGTGTGAGATTCTCAGCTGAATTTTCCGCCCTAGGCTAAAAGACGAGGCAGATGATGAAGTAGAAGATAAGACTGGGATTATGGGAGAACATCTGACACCCTAAGCTACTCCCAAACGCTGAACATTCCTTGTCTACAAAGCTGACAATCACTCTCACTGGAAAGAGCCTATTAGCTGAGCTAATCCACCCTCCAGATTGCAACCTGGGGCGGGACACAGATCTGTCCTTAGGAGACACAGTCAATTAAGGTTGGGCTCCAGCACCTCGATCCTGGCTGGGTTTGGGGAACTAAATAAACTAGGGGTGGGTTCCTGAGCTGGGCAAACCAATCACCATATTGTCTTCCTCTGGGCACAGTGATTGGTCCACAACTGGGTGAGTGATTCAAATGGGCCAATCAGCCTGTTCCTTAAATCCCAATATGGGGCCCGGTGCGTTGGCTAATGCATATAATCCCAGCACTTTGGGAGGCTGAGGCAGGCGGATCACTTGAGGTCAGGAGTTCAAGACCAGCCTGGCCAACATGGTGAAATCCCGTCTGTAATAAAAAATACAAAAATTAGCCGGGTATGGTAGTGCATGCCTGTAGTCCCAGCTACTTGGGAGGCTGATGCAGGAGAATTGCTTGAACCCAGGAGGCGGAGGTTGCAGTGAGCTGAGATTGCATCACTGCACTCCAGCTTGGGTGACAGATGTCTCAAAAAAAAAAAAAAATTCAATAGAGGGAGCGTGGTGGAAAGACCCTGCCCTTCTCTGGGGGCTCTAATCATAAGGATTGGAAAATACTAACAGCATCTTCCTTTGCTGTTGCTTGGAGGGACACAGGACTGAGAGATGGCCAGAGGGACAGAGTCCTGAGGCAAAATGCCTGATATTAGACCCAATTCCAGACTCAGACCTTCTTGTTTCTGTGTGTGTGTGTGTGTGTGTGTGTGTGTGTGTGTGTGTTATTGTTGAGACAGGAACTTGCTCAGTTGCCAAGGCTGGAGTGGAGTGATAATAGCTCACTGCAGACTCAATCTTCTCGGCTCAAACAATCCTCCCACCTCAGCCTCCCAAGTAGCTGAGACTACAGGTGCACACCACCATGCCCAGCTAATTTTCTAAATTATTTTTAGTGGAGATGAGATCTCGCTATGTTGCCCAGGCTGGTCTTGAACTTCTGAGTTCAAGTGATCTTCCCGCCCCAGCCTCCCAAAGTGTTGGGATTGCAGGCGTGAGCCACCACGTCTGGCCTGTCTTTTTCTAAATCAATAAAATTCCTTTTATTCCTTGAGCCAGATGGAGCTTGGTTTCTGTCACTTGCAACAAAATGACATAAGACATTAACACATTTAGTCACCATTCATTGAGCTGCAGCCAAGTGCCAGGGCCTCTTCTAATCATAGTACATGCACCTTTTATTTAATTCCTGTAACCACTCTATGAAACGGGAACTACTGGCATTCCCATTTTACAGATAAGGAAAGTGAGGGTCAGGGTGTATTCTTGCCTAAGGACAGAAAGGCAGGTCTGAATTCTGCTGCTGGGTGATGCTTACAACTGAGAAAGTTGTTTTCCTTTAAAAATTAATCTTGGTGGCTGGGCACAGTGGCTCATGCCTGTAATCCCAGCACTTTGGGAGGCCGAGGTGGGCAGATCACGAGGTCAGGAGTTCAAGACCAGCCGAGCAACATGGTGAAACCCCGTCTCTACTAAAAATACAAAAATTAGCCAGGCGTGGTGGTGGGCACCTGTAATCCCACCTATATGGGAGGCTGAGGCAGGAGAATTGCTTGAACCCAGGAGGCGGAGGTTGCAGTGAGCTGAGATCGCACCATTGCTTTCCAGGCTGGGTGACAACAGCGAGACTCCATTTCAAAAAAAAAAAAATCTTGGTTTCTCACATTCAATTCTATATTTTTTGTCTTAATCCCTAGGCTTTTGGGGGAAGGAAGGGGGTGAGTGGAATATAGGAGGGTTAGTCATAAATCCATAAAATACATCCAGAATAATCCTGATATAGTGTCTTTCCCCAAGGATTAAACATTTCCAGTACAGTTTCTGTTCTTCCCTGGCAAGCCATCCTAGGGCTGGTCATTTTCATTGTTAGAAAATGCTTCAAGTTGTGCTGAAATCCAGCTCTTCTTTAACTTCTATGGACTGTTTTCATCTAATGCCTAAGGCTGTTTTAAAGCATTCCTGGGATGAGGCAGGAAGATAATCCTGCAACTAGAGCTACATGGAACTTAAGACCAAATAAATATTCTGAGCTTCCCAGCAGGCAAGGCAAAAAGGGAAAGCCTTTCTGTTCTAGTAGTCTGGTCACTAGGCAGACCAGCTTCATCAGAAGGGGATGAGCTTATCGAAGTGGTTTCCAACCAGGATAATTCTCTCCCATCTGGAAGATATTTGGCAATATTTGGGACATTTTGTTACAAGTGGGAGGAAGAGGTTCTACTGGCATTTAGTGGGTAGAGGACAAGGATGGCCCTAAATATCCTACAATGCACAGGAGAACCTCCAATAAAGAATGATCTGATCTAAGACATCGATAAATGACAAGCCCTGGTTTATCCTGAAGTAACTCAGAGGAGCATGATGCCAAATATCTCTAGAGGACATATTCTACAGCTGGCAGATTCTTGCATGCTCGAAGTGGATACCACGTGCGGCCAAAAGGGTCATCTTGTCCCTACAGGATGCAAAGCTGGATTCTCTCCTGCCTTTACTGCAGAAATGACAACCTGGCCTAGAAGAACTGATGCCAACCAGGAAAGGGCTCCTGGCAGGGTTGAGACTGGCTCAACTTCATGATTCATTGGATTGGGGTCCTTGGTCTTTGGAGGTTTGATTATTGGTTCAGGAAAGCCGTGTTCACTCCTTGAAACTGGATGTTCAACAGCTACAGAGGCAGGCCCCAGGCATGGTCACTAAAGCCCACCTTACCCAAGACAGACCTTACCCCAGACAGACCTTTCTCCTCACCACGCCCTGGACCTTAAAGGTCAGGTGCTGTCCAAGGTACTGGTCCTTGCTAAGCCCTGTTACTCACTTGCTGCAGAGCCCCATCACATCCTCCTCCTTTTGACGCTTTACATTTTGTCCCTGGCTGAACACTTACCCCCTTGGACCTCATAATATCTTGATGGCTTTTGTCAATTTGCCCCTGGACTCTGCTCTGACCTGGGGACCAGTTGCCCAGACAGCCAGTGCCCCATTCAGCCTCTAGTCTCTGTCCATGAGGGAAAAAACTGCTGGGTTATTCTCAGCTGTGTCCACTCCTCCATGTCCTCTATGGGCCACATCCAGTGTCCCCACCATTGAAAGCTTTTTCCCCACACCCTGGCTTTCCCCACTTTCATCCTCAGAAGGGAAGCTTCCCCTTCACGACCCCAGCCCCATGCACTGAAGAGTGTGTATGTTTCTCATGTATAACAGTCTCATGGGAGAATTGCTACTTATCCCCATTTCATAGATGAGCAAATTGAGGCTCATAGGGGTTAAGTGACTTGCCCAAACTACTATCCGGGACGTGGAGGAGTCCGGGATTGGACTATGCCCATCCGGCACCCCCGCCCTTCCCCGGCCCCAGGGATCTGTGTTCTTAAGTACACATGCCAGTATCTCTGTTCAGCACTACAACTTTATTCTTTTTTTGAGACAGAGTTTTTGCTCTGTTGCCCTGACTGGAATGCAGTGGTGCAATCATATAGCTCACTGCAGCATTAAATTTCTGGGCTTAAGTGATCCTCCCACCTCAGCCTCCTGAGTAACTTGGACTACAAGCATGTACCACCATGCCTGGCTTTCTAAAATTTTTATTTATTTATTTATTTATTGAGACGTAGTCTCACTCTGACGCCCAGGCTGGAACTCAGTGGTGTGATCTTGGCTCACTGCAACCTCCACCTCCCAGGTTCAAGTGATTCCCATGCTTCAGCCTCCTGAGTAGCTAGGATTACAGACATGTGCCACCACGTCCGGCTAATTTTTGTATTTTAGTAGAGATAGGGTTTCACCATGTGGGCCAGGTTGGTCTCAAACTCCTGATCTCAGGTGATCTGCTCGCCTTGGCCTCCCAAAGTGCTGGGATTACAGGTGTGAGCCACTGCGCCTGGCCAATTATCTTATTTTTTTGTAGAAACAGGATCTCCCTATGTTGCCCAGGCTGATCTCAAACTCCTGGGCTCAAGCAATCCTCCCATCTCAGCCTCCCAAAGTGCTGGGGTTACAGGTGTGAGCCACCGCACCCAGCCTTGACTCCATACTCTTCATGGCAACACAGCAACAATGGAGTCATCCTTTCCTGTGCAGTCCCTTCCTCCAGCCCCCACCCACCCAAGCATCCTCTGGACTGGCTGACTGATGGGAAGGAGTGGAATGTTGCTAGGATGGTATTTATTGCTGGCTGGGGCACGGGTACATAGGGGGCTGGGGGAGCCGAGGGTCTATCTTCTCCCTGCAGCCATGCTGGTGAGGTGTGTCCAGGGGCACGAAGCCCTCCTGAGGATTTTTCAGTCTCAGGGCTGCTGGGCCCTGGTACTTGAAAGGAAAATCGTCCTTGTATTGGGTTGAGAAGACGCGCAGTCCACCCAGAGGGGGCTCCATGTGGCTGTACTTGCACTGTGGAGACAGGGTGGACAGCCTGGCAGAGCAGCCTGAGAGGTGGCCGATCCACCCTGTCCACCCCAGGATCTCCAGGCCTGATGAGTCAGGGGGCGGGGCCAGGCAGGGCAGGCTAGCTGGTCGGAGCAGAGCCAGTGTCTGATCAAGGAGGATGGTTAAGACTGGGTAAGAGAAGATAGGGAAAGGGGCGAGGCTGTGGCCAGAAGGGTGGAGTTATGCAGGGGCGGGGCATGGCCACCAAGGGGCGGGATTGTCCAGGGGCGGAGTTGGGGTTCTGGTCAATTTGGGGTGGGATTTAGCCCTTCAGGACGTGAAGCCTAGGGTAGGGTGGGGCCGGTTAGGGGCAGAGCCAGAGCATCAAAGGCTGGGGAGGTTGAACCCTGGGGAGAGGTGGGCAAAAAGGGCCCCAGGCTGGGCTGAATGGGGAGCTGGATAAGAAGATGGAGAGAAACCAAGGGTGTCCCTGGAAGGACTCCAGGGCTGGGGTGATCCTGGGTGGCTCTGAATTAACCCTCATCTTGGGTATAATAGTGGTGGTGGTGCAAAGATGCCCCCGAGCTGATCTTGACACGACCCTGGGGGGTGAGCTAGAGATGATCTCTATTTTTTTTTTCCTTTTTTTGAGGCAGAGTCTTGCTCTGTTGCCCAGCCCAGAGTGTAATGGTGCGATCTTGGCTCACTGCAACCTCTGCCTCCCCGGTTCAAGCAATTCTGTCTCAGCCTCCCGAGTAGCTGGGATTACAGGCGTGCGCCACCATGCCTGGCTAATTTTTGTATTTTTAGTAGAGAGGGGGTTTCACCATGTTGGCCAGGCTGGTCTCGAACTCCTGACTCCAGGTGATCCGCCTGCTTCGGCCTCCCAAAGCCCTGGAATTACAGGTGTGAACCACTGCACCCGGCCAAGCTAGGGATGATCTTGAGGCTGAAGGGATATTAAGATGCCCCCGAGCCTGGGTGGTCACTAACTCTGAGGCTGGGTGACAGCACAGTCATCCTGAGATAACTCTACACCCATGTGGGGGTTGCCTAATGATGGGTGGCTCTCCTTCCCCTCCCTCACCCGCTGTAGCATCTCTTCAGTCACCGCGGCCGGAGCTGTTCTGTGTGGCGTCAGCATTTTCTGGTTCATGGTTAAAAAATCGAATTCTGGAGATTCAGGTTGGGGAGGCTGAGTGAGGGCTGGGGGCCGAGGCGGGGCTGAGGGTGTGGTGAAGTTCAAGGAAAGGGTTCAAGAGCCAAGCCCAGGCCAGCGCTGAAGTTGACCAGGGGAGAAGAATGGATAGGAGAGGGGGGGAGGGAGGAGCCAAAGAAGGAGGGAGGAGCCAGAGGAAGGGGGAGGAGCTGGGAAAGAGGGAGGAGTTGGGGAAGAGGTGGGAGAGGAGGGAGGAGCCAGGGGAGGAGGGAAGAGCTGGGGAAGAGGGAGGAACTGGGAAAGAGGGAGGAACTGGGAGAGAGGGAGGAGCTGGGACAAAGGAAGGAGCCGGGAGAGGAGGGAGGAGCCAGAGAAAGGGGGAGGAGCTTGGGAAGAGGGAGGAGCTGGAGGAGGACGGAGGAGCTAGGGGAGGAGCCCGGAGCTAGGGCATAGGGCTAAGAAGGTCAGGGGCGGGGCCAGGCCAGATGAGTCTGTGGGCAGGGCCAGGCAGGGCAGGCTAGCGGGTCAGGGGCTGAGCCAGAGTCTGACGATGGAGGAGGAGTTAAGACTGGATAAGAGAGGATGGAGAAGGGGCAGGGCCGTGTCTAGAAGGATGGAGTTATGAAGGGGAGAGGCATGGCCATGAAGGGGCGGGATTATCCAGGGGCAGAGTTGGGGTTCTGGTCAACTGGGGGTGGGATTTAGCCTTTCAGGGGGTAAAGCCAGGGGTAACGGAGGGCTGGTTAGGGGCGGGGCCAGAGCAGTGGCAGGGGCGAGGCTTCCAGGGCTGGGCTTCCTGGGGCGGGGCGGGGCTTCCCGGGGCGGGGCTCCATGGGGCGGGGCTTCCCGGGAGCGCTCACCGCCCGTGCCCCGCGGCAGGTTGCTCCTCTGCAAGTGGAGGTTGGGCGCTTTCTGCACCTGCCTCCACTCTGAGGGGCAGTAGTCCGAGCCCATGGTGGTCTTGAAGAAGCGTCTGAGTAGCTTTGGCTCCCCTAGGGTCACATGACTCTGCAATTTCTCATGAGGCACGTGGCGGCTGGGTGGCTGGTTCGGGGGTGGCGGCTGTAGGACCACGCGGCATTTGAAAGCTCCGGCGTCCGAGAGGTCCCCGGGCCGGGAGGGGAGGGAGGAGGTGGACTCTGTGTGACCTTGGACAGCTCCCTCACGCCTTCTGGGCCCCACGTGGTAGAGCTGGGAGTTGGTACTCTTATCTCATTTTACAGAATGAGCCACCGAGGAGGATCGGAGTGGTTAAGTGACTCGCCCTAGATCACTCAAGTACATCCAGGAGATTCCTGCATACATATCAAGTCAAGCTCACTCCCACTTTGGGACTTTTGCACCTGCTATTTGCTCTGTCTGGGAAGCCCTTTTCCCTGGCCGCCTTTTCGCTCTTCCTGCTCACCTGGCCGTAGAAGTACTGCATGAAGGTGTCCAGACTGCCGGGGCCGGGGCACCAATTTCCTTTCAGGATGTGCGACTCCGGAGTCTCATCGTGGTGAAGAACAAAAGGCTCTGCCAGAAGCGGAACAGGTGCAGAGCTGCCCTGGGAGGCTGCGGCAGGAGGCGGGGCGGGGAGGGCCTCAGGCTCTCACCTGGCTCCCTGGCATAGAAGTGCTCGGCCTTGGTGGTCCTGTCGCGGAAGAGGCCGTCACCAGGACGGATATTTACATAGTGGATGTGGGCTGCGGCCTGGGCGTTGTCATACCTGCACGTAGTGTATTATTCCATCAAGAATAAGGTAAAGTGGGCCGGGCACGGTGGCTCACCCCTGTAATCTCAGCACTTTGGGAGGCTGAGGTGGGTGGATCACCTGAGGTCAAGCTTTTGAGACCAGCCTGGCAAAAATGGTGAAACCCCATCTCTACTAAAAATACAAAATTAGCTGGGCATGGTGGCACATGCCTGTAATTCCAGCTACTCGGTAGGCTGAGGCAGGAGAATCGCTTGAACCCGGGAGGCGGAGGTTGCAGTGAGCTGAGATCACGCCATTGCACTCAAGCCTGGGCAACAGAGCGAGACTACGTCTCAAAAAAGAAAAAAAGAAGAAGAAGGTAAAGTGGATCCATCTGGGGCCTTGCAACCCCCAGAAGGAGGGAAGCGGGGTTTCCTAATGACCAAGCTTCGGGGCTCTGATAATGGGAGATCTGGCACAATAGTGCACCTTGGCTACCAGTGACAGAGACCTCAAAGGCAGAGTATTGGCCCTAAAACCCTAAGGGGCAAATACCACATGCTACTGAAAGCCAATTGTCCCATCTGGGTGGGAAGGCAGTGCCCCCTCATCCCCCACTTTTTTTTTTTTTTTTTTTGAGATAGAGTCTTGCTCTGTCGAACAGGCTGCAGTGTAGTGGCGCAATCTTGGCTCACTGCAGCCTCTGCCTCCCGGGTTCAAGCAATTCTCCTGCCTCAGCCTCTGGAGTAGCTGGGATTACAGGCGCCCACCACCACACCTGGCTAATTGTTGTATTTTTAGTAGAGATGGGGTTTCACCGTATTGGCCAGGCTGGTCTTGAGCTCCTGACCTCATGATCTGCCTGCCTCAGTTTCCCAAAGTGCTGGGATTACAGGCATGAGCCACCGCGCCCGGCAGTGGCCGCCCCTTTATACCTATCTTCAGGCAGACCCTGGGGCCTGTAGGCCTGTTTCTGCTCCGAACAGGTTGATCCATAGCTGATCTTGCAGTCTCCCAGCTCCACTCTGGAGGAGGCCTGTGGGCAGACAGGGATAGGAAGGCCCAAACCACCCAGCGCCCAATTCTGCCCCACCTGCAGCCCCAACACAGCCTCAATTTACCCTCTTACACATCAAGGCAGGTGGGCCTGGCAGGGCCTGGAACTGTCTTTGGTAGGAAGTCCCATCTTGACTCGTGTAGTCCCACTTGAGGGTGTTGGGGCCCCCTTAGGATAGGCAAGGGGGGGGGGGGGAGAGAGAGAGGGGGGGGGGAGAGAGAGAGAGAGGGGGAGAGAGAGAGAGAGAGAGATTGAGATTCCCTGCCATCTCAAGCCCTCTGGAAGGAATTCTTTTTCTAGCCTGGGAAGGGGAGCTGGGCCATGCTGAACAGTGTAGACTGGGAGCTGCCTGGCAAACACCAAAAAATAAAAATAAAAACAAAATAAATTATACTAAAAGCCAGGTGCAATGGCCCATGCCTGCAATCCCAGCTATTCAGGCAGCTGAAGTGCGAAGATGAGCTTGAGCCCAGGAACTGGAGACCAGCCTGGGCAACATAGTAAGACCCTCGTCTCTAAAAAATAATGATAAATTAAAAAATACAGCCAGGTGTTGTGGCTCACGCCTGTAATCCCAGCACTTTGAGAGGCCAAGGCAGGTGGATCACCTGAGGTCAGGAGTTCAAGACCAGCCTGATCAATATGGCAAAACCCCATCCCTACCAAAAATATAAAAATTAGGTGGGTGTGTTGGCATGTGCCTGTAGTCCCAGCTACTCAGGAGACTGAGACAGGAGAATAATTTGAACCTGGGAGGTGGAGGTTACAGTGAGCCGAGATCATGCCACTGCACTCTGGCGTGGGCCACAGAGTGAGATTCTGTCTCAAAAAACACACACACATTAAAACAAAAAAAAACCAATAATATCTACCAAGGACTATATTGAGCCACGCACAGGTTAAGTACACTGCATCTTCTTCTAGGACTGGGTAGCTCTCTCTCCCTCTCTCTTTTTTTTTGGAGATGGAGTCTCGCTCTGTGGCCCATGCTAGAATGCAGTGGCACAATCTTGACTCACTGCAACCTCCTCCTCCCAGGTTCAAGCGATTCTCCTGCTTCAGCCCCCCAAGTAGCTGGGATTACAGGAACGCACCACTAGGTCAGGCTAATTTTTGTATTTTTAGTAGAGATGGGGTTTCACCACATTGGCCAGGCTGGTCTCCAACTCCTAGCCTCAAGTGATCCACCTGCCTCAGCCTCCCAAAGTGCTGGGATCGCAGGCATGAGCCTTTGCGCCTGGTCGCACTTTCTTCTTGGACCTGGTATCATTTGTCTTACGTTACAGCCTCCTTGAGGCTCAGAGAGGTTAAGCAACTTGCCAGAAATCACAGAAACTAGGAACCACAACTAAATGTCAAATCAGGGTTTGACAATCCCTGAGCCCATCTTAGGAGCCTCTGACCAGTAATGTTCACCCGAAGGGTCCCTGGAGTCACAGAATTGGAAAATCACACGAATGCTGGCTACTCTTTGTTAAGTGCTCTCTGCACCAGACGCACCGTACACATTCAGCTTTACCAGCTCCTGTGAATTGGGCCTTGTGATTGCACCCATTTTGTAGATAGGGAAACTGAGGCTTGGAGAGGTTAACTCGCTCAGACTCACACAGCTACTAAGGTGGTAAGGCTGGGGGATGCAGGGAGGAGGGTGTACAGCTGGGGAACTTAGCTGATTTGTCTGACCCCAAACTGGCATTCATGACTTCTGCCAACCGCACACCACTCTGGACAGATTCAGAGGATACGTCCGCTCTCCTGATGCTGAAACTGACGCTCAAGGTGGTTCCAGGGTTTCTGAGGCTTGGTGTAATCGACATTTGGGGCTGGCTAATTCTCTACTATGGGGGCTACCCTGTCTGTGGGAGGATACTTGGCAGCATCTCTGGCCTCTACCTACTGTCTGCTAGTAGCACTTCTGTCCGTCTTTTTAAATTTGTATTTTGTAAGGGCTGGGCTCAATGGCTCATGCCTGTAATCCCAGCACTTTGGGAGGTCGAGGTGGGTGGATTGCTTGAGCCCAGGAGTTCAAGACCTGCCAGGGCAACATAGAAAGACTGCATCTCTACAAATAAGTACAAAAAATTAGCTGGGCCTGGTGACATGCATGTCTGCAGTCCCAGCTGCCTGGGAGGCTGAGGTGGGAGGATTGCTTGAGCTGGGCAGATCCAGCCTGTGTGAGCCAAGATTGTGCCACTGCACTCCAGCCTGGGTGACAGAGAGAGACACTTTCTCAAAAAAAAATATATATATATAATAAAAAATATATACATATATATAATAAAAAATATATACAAATTTTTATTTTGTAGAGATGGGTCTTGCTATGTTGCCCCGGCTGGTCTCCAATTCTGGCCTCAAGAGATCCTCCTTCCTAGGCCTCCCAAAGCACTGGGATTACAGGCGTGAGCCACCACGGGTGGCCTCACCCCCCCCAGTCTTCCTCCCTCCCTCCCTCCCTCCCTCTCTCTGTCTTCTTTTCCTTCCTTCCTTCCTTTCTCTCTCTCTCTTTTTTTTTTTTTTGAGACAGAGTCTGGCTCTGTCCCCTAGGCTGGAGTGCAGTGGCACCATCTCGGCTCACTGCAAGCTCCACCTCCCGGGTTCACGCCAATCTCCCGCCTCAGCCTCCCGAGTAGCTGGGACTACAGGCGCCCGCCACCACGCCCTGCTAATTTTTTTTTGTATTTTTAGTAGAGACAGGGTTTCACTATGTTGGCCAGGATGGTCTCGAACTCCTGACCTCGTGATCCGCCCACCTCGGCCTCCCAAAGTGCTAGGATTACAGGCTTGAGCCATCACGCCCGGCCTCTCTTCTTTCTTTCTTTCTTTCTTTCTTTCTTTCTTTCTTTCTTTCTTTCTTTCTCTTTCTTTCTTTCTTTCTTTTTCTTTCTTTCTTTCTTTCTTTCTTTCTTTCTTTCTTTCTTTCTTTCTTTCTTTCTTTCTTTCTTTCTTTCTCTCTCTCTCTCTTTCCTTCCTTCCTTCCTTCCTTTCCCTTCCTCCTTTCTTTCTTTCCTTTTTTTGAGACGGAGCCTCAGGTTCCGTTGGAGTGCAGTGGCACAATCTCAGCTCACCGCAACCTCTGCCCCCTGGGTTCAAGCGATTCTCCTGCCTCAGCCTCTCAAGTAGCTGGGATTACAGGCACCCTTCACTGCGCCCTACTAATTTTTGTATTTTAGTAGAGACGAGGTTCCTCCATATTGACCAGGATGGTCTCGACTCTTGACCTCAAGCGATCCACCTGCCTCCGCCTCCCAAAAGTGCTGAGGTTACAGGCTTGAGCCACCGCGCCCGGCCACCCCCCAAGTCCTGACCATCAAAAGCGTTTCCAGACATTGCCAAATGTTCCCTGGGGGAAGGGGAAGAGTCCTTGCCCCTGTTTGAGAACCACAAGGTGAAGCAAATCGCCCACTCAGCCGGGCGCTCGCTCACCGAGGTGGTAACTGGGCGCGCGAGGCTGCGGGCGCGCGTCGTGGGGTGGAAAGAGCGCCTGGTGCGTGGTGGGCGGGATGCGCAACTTGTCGCCGTCGCCAGGAGGCAGGGAGTCGCGGTCGAAGATGAGGCGCGCGCCGCGGATCCGCTCTCGGGTGCGCGCCGGAAGCTCGGGCCAGCCGTAGGCGGTGCGAGCGTTGGAGAGGCCGATCCCGGCGTGCGCGTCCTCGTGCAGGTGCAGGTTGCTGGCCTGCATGGCGACCGTCCGTTCCCGCGCCTGCGCTTGCAGCAGCTCCCACGGCGGCGTGGAAGGCGGCGGGAACGCGCGGCGCGCCTCCGACACGCGCTCTTCCCGGTCCCAGCGCGGGTCCATTGGGAAAAGCAGCGCGGGCGGCGGCTGCAGGCTCGGCGGCTCCCGGGTGGCAGCCGGGTAGGCAAAGTCCCGGTGCGACGTGGTGCGCATGGTACCCTCCTGCAGCCGCAGGTCTGGCCCCAGCGAGAAGTGCGAGGCCTTGGGGAAGTCCAGCCGGGACATCGGGCACGGGCGCGGGCACGGCAGGAGGGCGCCTGCGGCCATCGCGGGACACCAGCCACCTGCGAGAGGGTGGAGATGAGGGACTGAGCAAGTGTCCATTGGGACACTTGCCTTTGACTCCTGCCTTTGACTCCTTTCTCTTCGACAAGCACTCAGCTGGAGGCTGGGGACATCACGGGAAACTGGTACAGCTTCTGTGCCTTCCCCCAGCGAAAGCAGAGATAGAAATAATCATTCATGGCCGGGTGCGGGGGCTCACGCCTGTAATCTCAGCACTTTGGGAGGCCAAGGCCGGTGGATCACCTGAGGTCAAGAGTTCGAGACCAGCCTGGCCAACCTGGTGAAACCCCCGTCTGTACTAAAAATAGTTAAAAAAAAAATTAGCCTGGAGTGATGGTGGGCGCCTGTAGTCCCAGCTACTCGGGAGGCTGAGGCAGGAGAATCGCTTGAACCCGGGAGGCAGAGGTTGCAGTAAGCCGAGATTGTGCCATTGCACTCCAGCCTGGACGACAGAGCGAGACTCCATCTCAAAAAAAAAAAAAAATCTTTCATGTGGTGCCTACTGTAGGCCTGGCACAGAGTAGGCACCACATAAATTGATTATTTCTGTCCCTACTCTAGGCCTGGAGGCCAGCAAGGGTGGGGAACTAACATTAGTTCACAAAACAGACCTATATCCCTGCCTTTGTGGAATTGATAATGGGGCGGGAGATGACAGACAATAATAAAAAATGTAACAACAAAAATTGAAGAGTAGGTTAGAAGGTAATAGCCGGGTACTGTGACTCACACCTGTAATCCGGGCACATTGAGAGGCCAGAGTGAGAGGATTGCTTGAGTCCAGGAGTTCAAGACCAGCCTGGGCAATATAGTGGGACCCCATCTACACACACACACACACACACACACACACACACACATACACACACAGAAATTAAACAAGTGTGGTGGTCTCAACCTCTTGGGCTCAAGTGGTCCTCTCACCTCAGTCTTCTGAGCATCTGGGACTATAGGTGTGCACCACCATGCATGGCTAATTCTACTTTTTTTTTTTTTAGAGACAGGTCTGGCTATGTTGCTCAGGCTGGTCTCAAACTCCTGGGCTCAAGCAATCCTTCTGCCTCAGCCTCCCAAAGTGCTGGGATTACAGGTGTGAGCCACTGGGCCTGGCCAAGGTTAGGTTTTAACCACTGCTTCACAAAAGACATTGAGGCTCAGGGAGGTGGACATTTGCTTGAGATTTGAACCCAGGGCAACTCTGATTCTAGAACTTGGAGAATTAACCACTGCATTCTACTGTATGTCTGATGCGAGAACCCCGTCTTCTCACCCTCAGTCAGTTATCAAGGCCACGGTTTTCTCCTTCTTCCCCTCCGAGGAACCCATTTTTATTCCTCTGCCTAACTCCAGCCCTGCACCCCAGCCACTGGCCGTTTCTGTTTCTGCCACACTCTTTCTCCCTCCCTTCCCCTCCCCTCCCCTTCCCTTCCTTCTCTCTCTTTCTTTCTTTCCTTTTCTTTTTGAGACAGAGTCTTACTCTGTCTCCCAGGCTGGAGTACAGTGGCGCGATCTCAGCTCACTGCAACCTCCACCTCCTGGATTCAACTGACTCTCCTGCCTCAGACTCCCAAGTAGCTGGGATAACAGGTGCCTGCCACCACGCCTGGCTAAGTTTTCTATTTTTGGTAGAGACGGGGTTTCACCACATTGGTCAGGCTGGTCTCGAACTCCTGACCTCAAGCGATCTGTCTGCCTTGGCTTCCCAAAGTGCTGGGATTACAGGTGTGAGCCACCGCGCCCTGCCTGCCACGAACTTTCTTACTGGTTTTCCCCTGCTCTGCAGTTGTCCTAGGTCCTGCCTATTCTCGATCTCTTCCTGTCTTCACACTTTCTGAGAGTTAGCTCTCTCCTCTAACCTTCAGCTTCAGACTCCAAGCCTCCCCTGACCCTCCGCCTCTGCTCAGTCACCTGGGACTTTCTTGCCTTTGCTTAGATCACAAGTGTCTCCCCTGCTCTCCTCTCTGTCTCCCTTGGAGACCAGCATTCCAAGTTCTCAGGCTCACCTCTTGCAGGAAGACCTCCCAGATCACTTCAACCCACAAAACCTGCTTACCTCTATTTATTTAGAAAACATGGATCAGGCCGGGCGCGGTGGCTCACGCTTGTAATCCCAGCACTTTGGGAGGCCGAGGCGGGCGGATCACGAGGTCAGGAGATCGAGACCACAGTGAAACCCCGTCTCTACTAAAAATACAAAAAAATTAGCCGGGCGTGGCGGCGGGCGCCTGTAGTCCCAGCTACTCGGAGAGGCTGAGGCAGGAGAATGGCGTGGACCCGGGAGGCGGAGCTTGCAGTGAGCCGAGATCGCGCCACCGCACTCCAGCCTGGGTGACAGAGCCAGACTCCGTCTCAAAAAAAAAAAAAAAAAAAAAAAAAAAAAAAAAAGAAAACATGGATCAGACGGGTGCAGTGGCTCAGGCCTATAATCCCAGCACTTTGGGAGGCCGAGGTGGGCGGATCTCCTGAGGTCGGGAGTTCAAGACCAGACTGACCAACATGGAGAAACCTCATCTCTACTAAAAATACAAAATCAGTCAGGCATGGTGGCGCGTGCATGTAATCCCGGCTACTCCAGAGGCTGAGGCAGGAGAATAGCTTGAACGCGGGAGGCGGAGGTTGTGGTGAGCCGAGATTGCGCCATTGCACTCCAGCCTGGGCAACAAGAGCGAAACTCTGTCTCAAAAAAAAAAAAAAGAAAGAAAAAAATACAAAAATTAGCTGGGCATGGTGGCATGCACCTGTAATCCCAGCTACTCAGAAGGCTGAGGCGGGAGAACCGCTTGAACCTGCGTGGCAGAGGTTGCAGTGATCCAAGACCACGCCACTGCACTCCAGCCCGGGTGACAGAGTGAGACCCTATCACAAAAATAGAAAGAAAACATGGATGAAGGGGGGTGTGTGTGTATGTATGTGTGTGTGTGTTTTAATGAAACCACAGTTTTTCAGTGTGTAAGTTTGTTGCTTTTTTTTGTTTTTTTTTCTCAGCTCACTGCAACCTCTGCATCCCGGATTCAAGCGATTCTCCCACCTCAGCCTCCAGAGTAACTGGGACTATAGGTGTCTGCCACCACGCCTGGCCAATTTTTGTATTTTTAGTAGAGACGGGGTTTCGCCATGTTGGTCAACCTGGTCTCGAACTCCTAGCCTCAGGTGATCCACCCACCTCGGCCTCCCAGAATGCTGGGATTACAGGCATGAGCCACCGTGCCTGGCTGAGTTTGCTGCTTTTTGAATCATTTGCCACCTGCAATAGTTGAGAGTTGAATATGACCTCGAAAATGGGTCGTCAGTCTGGCCGGGTGCAGTGGCTCACACTTGTAATCCCAGCACTTTGGGAGGCCGAGGCGGGTGGATCACGAGGTCAGGAGATCGAGACCATGGTGAAACCCTGTCTCTACCAAAAATACAAAAAATTAGCTGGGCATGGTGGCGGGTGCCTGTAGTCCCAGCTACTCGGAGAGGCTGAGGCAGGAGAATGGCATGAACCCGGGAGGCGGAGCTTGCAGTGAGCCGAGATCGCGCCACTGCACTCCAGCCTGGGTGACAGAGCAAGACTCCGTCTCAAAAAAAAAAAAAAACAACAAAAAACAAACAAACAAACAAAAAAGGGTCATCAGAGAATCCAACAACTGAGACTACTAGCCAGGTAATCTTGGAATAAGTAATTAAGCTCCCATGAGCCTCAGTTTTCACCTCTGTACATCAGGGACAAGGACAGTGTACCTACCTCAAGGGATGGCGTATGAATCAACGAGTCTTAGAAAATGCACTTAGCTACAGACTAGACTAGATCTTTGGATCTCCCTCTGTCCCTGGTCTCTCACAGGACCCTCATGTTCCTTCCCAGGCTGCATCCAAGGGTGGTCCAGCCCTGCCCATTGTGACCCCAAGAGCTTCCTTTGTGTAATGATACTGTCACAATGACCACTCAGCACCTCTAGGGGCAGCCGGGAGGAAAATTACCAGGCAGGCTTGGTGCGAATCCTGCCTCCTTAGAGCTCCAGGAACCCAGGCAAGTAATTGACTTCTTTGAGCCTCTGGGGTTTTGTTCGGTTGGTTTTGTTTTTGAGGTAGGCTCTCACTGTGTTGCCCAGGCTGGACTTGAACTCCTGGGCTCAAGTGATCCTCTCGCCTCAGCCTCCCAAGTAGGTGGGTCTACAGGTGTGTGCCACGATGCCCAGCTAGGACTTGGGTTTTGTCATCTGCAAAAGGGGACTAATGATGGTAGCCAGTTCAGAAAGCAGTGGCAGTGTTGAGGATTTGATGAAATAGGCTGCTGGTGTCTATTATTATTATCATCCTCTAAAGTTTTTCTGTCCCTCTACCTTCTACACACCCCACACAGAATGGACCCACTTCCCCGAGCCACTGCACCTCTTTTTTTTTTTGTTTGAGACGGAGTCTTGCTCTGTCGCCCAGGCTGGAGTGCAGTGGCGCAGTCTCAGCTCACTGCAAGCTCCGCCTCCCGGGTTCACGCCATTCTCCTGCCTCAGCCTCTCTGAGTACATGGGACTACAGGCGCCTGCCACCACGCCTGGCTAATTTTTTGTATTTTTAGTAGAGATGGGGTTTCAACGTGGTCTCGATCTCCTGACCTCGTGATCCGCCCGCCTCGGCCTCCCAAAGTGCTGGGATTACAAGCGTGAGCCACCGCGCCTGGCGCCACTGCACCTCTTAATATTATTCTAGGGATCACAGATCTCCAAGGTGCCCTTTAAAGGGACCAGTCACCCCTCCTTCTCCAGCCAAAGACCACCAGGAATTTACCTGTGATTGAACACAGTCAAGCTTATTATTCATCAGAGAGAGAGAGGGAAAGAGAGAAAGAGAGAGGGAGAGAGAGCTCATACATGTCATAGGGCACTATGGGGGTCTCAGTAGGGAGGTGTTAGAAAGAACTTTTTTCATTTTTTATTTATTTTTTTGAGAGAGAGTTTCACTCTTGTTGCCCAGGCTGAAGTGCAATGGCGTGATCTCAGCTCACTGCAACCTCTGCCTCCCGGGTTCAAGTGATTCTCCTGCCTCAGGCTCCCGAGTAGCTGGGATTATAGGCATGTGCCACCACGCCCGGCTAATTTTGTATTTTTAGTAGAGATGGAGTTTCTCCACGTTGGTCAGGCTGGTCTCGAACTCCCGACCTCAGGTGATCTGCTCGCCTTGGCCTCCCAAAGTGCTGGGATTATAGGTGTGAGCCACCGCGCCCGGCCAGAAAGCACTTATTATGGGATTTGCAATTCTGCTCGGGGTTTTGGGGGCACAGCTTAAGGAAGTGGGGGATTTGGGTGGGATGAATTTATTGGTTGGAAATTTTACTTTCTTTTTTGAGATGAGCAGATAAAAACAAATAAAAACAAATAAAAACAACACACAGGTGAGGCATGGTGGCTCACATTTGTAATCTCAGCCTCCCAAAGTACCGTCCAGAAAAGGGCTGTTGTGGCTAGGTGTGGTGGCTCACACCTGTAATCCTAGCACTTTGGGAGGCCAAGGTGGGTGGATTACTTGAGGTCAGGAGTTTGAGACTAGCCTGGCGAACATGGTGAAACCCTGTTTCTACTGAAAATACAAAAATTAGCCAGGGCGTGGTGGCTCACGCCTGTAATCCCCACTACTCAGGAGGCTGAGGCAGGCGGATCTCCTGTGGTCAGGAGTTCGAGGCCAGCCTGGCCAACATGGTGAAACCCTGTCTCTACTAAAAATACAAAAAACAGCCGAGTGTAGTGGTGGGTACCTGTATTCCCAGCTACTCAGGAGCCTGAGGCAGGAGAATCGCTTGAACCCAGGAGGTGGAGGTTGCAGTGAGCCGAGATTGTGCCATTGCATTCCAGCCTGGGCGACAAGAGCAAAACTCTGTCTCAAAGAAAAAAAAAACTAGCTGGGCATGGTGGCGGGCACCTGTAATCCCAGCTACTCAGGAGGTTGAGGCAGGAGAATCGCTTGAACCCAGGTGGTGGAGGTTGCCGTGAACCGAGATCGTGCCACTGCACTCCAGCCTGGGCCACAGAGCAAAACTCTGTCTCAAAAAAAAAAAAAAAAAAAAAAAAAAAGAAGCAATTGAGGCTGAGTGCAGTGTCTCAGGCCTGTAATCCCAGCACTTTGAGAGCCTGAAGCGGGAGGATCGCTTGAGCCCAGGTGTTTGAGACCAGCCTGGGCAACACAGGGAGACCCTATCTCTACAAAAAATTAAAAAGCCAGGTGCAGTGGCGCATGCCTATGGTCCCAGCTACTTGGGAGGCTAAGGGGGGAGGATTTCTTGAACCCAGGACATTGAGGTTGCAGTGAGGGTGCAGTGAGCTATGATTCCACCACTGAACTCCAGCCTGGGCGACAGAGTGAGACTCTGTCTCAGAAACAACACAAAACAAAAGAGCAGCCAGGGAGAGAAGTAACTATTATCCAGCATCTTAATCGTCTGTATGAAGAAATCAGAAGGAAGGAGGGAAGGAAGGAGGGAGGGAGGGAAGGAGGGAAGGAAGGAGTGAGTGAGAGAGGGAGGGAAAGGAAGGAAGAAGGAAGGAAGGAGGGAAGGAGGCAGGGAGAGAAGGAGGGAAGGAGGCAGGGAGGAAGGGAAAGGAAGGAAGGAAGGAAGGAAAGAGAGAGAAAGAAAGAAAGAAAGAAAGAAAGAAAGAAAGAAAGAAAAAAAGAAAGAAAGAAAAAAGAAAGAAAGAAAAAAAAAAAAAAAAAGTAAAAAGAAAATCAAAACAACAGCCGTTGCTGGTATTAGCCAGCAGCAGAGGATCCAGTTACTCTGACAGTGTGTTCAGTGTTTGTGTTTTGCCTGTGTTCAGACATGATTACGGAGCAGGCTTGTTTTGTCTTGCTCTGCCACGGTCACAGAGTGGCCTTGTCTGATGTCGGCATCATGTGAGATTGTTTATGTCCAGCAGGAGGACACCAGGGCCCTGCTTTGACTGCCAGGCCAGCTCCTAGCAACACCAAGGCCAGCTGTGAACCCCAGGCCAGCTCCTGTGTCTGTTTCAAAGGTCGAGCTCAGACCTAGCCAGATGAGGGACGCTGGGAGGGCTGGGCTGTGTCTGCAAAGCTCACTGCTGTATCTCTGTTGCCTAGAGCAGGACCCGGCACACAGGAAGCACTGGGGCAAATGCATTGCGCTGTTCCAAGGCTGTTGGGCCCCAGAGGAGGGATCTGCTTATTCATGCAGCAGCAAGCTTTGCAGTCAGAGGCCCCTTTCCTCTGCATGTCTGGACCTTAGCTTTGAATTTTTTTTTTTTTCTTTTTACTTTTTTAGAGATGGGTCTTGCTGATGCCCAGGCTGGAGTGCAGTGGTGTGATCTCGGTTCACTGCAACCTCTACCTCCTGGATTCAATCGATTCTCGTGCCTCAGCCTCCTGAATAGCTGGGACCACAGGCACAGGCCACCATAGCTGGCTTGGCTGGGGTTTTTCTGCTGTGAAAACAGTGACCCCGTGGCTGGGCGCAGTGGCTCATGCTAGTAATCCCAGCACTTTGGGAGGCTGAGGTGGGTGGATTCCCCAAGGTCAGGAGTTCGAGACCAGCCTGGCCAACAGGGTGAAACCCCATCTCTACTAAAAATACAAAAATAAGCTGGGCATGGTGGTGCGTGCCTGTAATCCCAGCTACTTGGGAGGCTGAGGCAG
>NW_026652287.1:40532716-40552507 GCF_009828535.3 Hylobates moloch | reverse complement strand
AAGAGTTGAAATCAAGAGGAAATATTCTGTGAAAGAAAACTGGTTAATATCAAGGCCAGATGCAGTGACTCACGCCTATAATCCCAGCACTTTGGGAGGCTGAGGGGGGCAGATCTCTTGAGATCAAGAGTTTGAGACCAGCCTAGCCAACATGGTGAAACCCCGTCTCTACTAAAAGTATAAAATTAGCTGGGCACAGTGGTGGATGTGCTGTCATCCCAGCTATTTGGGAGGCTGAGGCACGAGAATCGCTTGAACCTGGGAGATGGAGGTTGCAGTGAGCTGAGATTGCCGCTGCACTCCAGCCTAGGCAATAGAGTGAGACTCTGTCTCAAAAAAAAAAAAAATTCAAACAAACAAACAGACTGGTTAACATCATAGTCATCAGGAAAAGGCAAAACAAAACCACAATGGGATATCACTTCACACCTCCTATGATGGCTATCGTAATCAAAAAAGGACGTTGCAAGGATGTGGCGAAATTGGAACCTTTGTGTAATGCTGGTGGGGATGGAAAATGGTACCGCTACTGTGGGAAACAGTTGGGCAATTACTCAAAAAGTTCAACACAGAGTTACAAAATGACCCAGCAACCCCATTTCTAGGTATAGACCCAAAGGAATTGAATCCAGGGACTCCAACTACATATTCACGAATGTTTATAGCTGTACTTATTCACGATCACCAAAAGGCAGAAACAGCCCAAATGACCATCAGCTGGTACGTGGATAAACAAAATGTAGTCCATCCATATGGAGCAATGTTATTCAGCTGCAAGTGGAATGAAATTCTGATACATGCTGTGACTCAGATGAACCTCAACATCATTATGCTCAGCTGTGCACGGTGGCTCACACCTGTAATCCCAGCACTTTGGGAGGCCAAGGCAGGCGGATCCCTTGAGTCCAGAGGTCGAAACCAGCCTGGTGAACATAGCGAGACCCCATCTCTACAAAAGCAAAATTTAAAAAATTGGCCGGATGTGGTGGAGTGCACCTGTAGTTCCAGGCGATGTGGAGGCTGAGGCAGGAGGATCTCTCAAGCCCAGGAGTTCAAGGCTGCAGTGAGCTATGATCGCACCACCGCACTCCAGCCTGATGACAGAGCAAGATCCTGTCTCAAAAACAAAAAGCAAAAACCAAAACAACCCATTATGCTTGGTGGAAGAGGCCAACACAAATGGTCACATATTGTATGATTCCATTTGTATGAAATATTAAGGAGGTCAGGCACGGTGGCTCATGCCTGTAATCCCAGCACTTTGGGAGGCCGAGGCGGGCAGATCCCTTGAGGTCAAGAGTTCAAGACCAGCCTGGCCAATATGGTAAAATCCGTCTCTACTAAAAATACAAAAATTAGCCGGATGTGGTGGCATGCACCTGTACTCTCAGCCACTTGGGAGGCCGAGGCAGGAGAATTGCTTGAACCCGGGAGGCAGAGGCTTCTGTGAGCTGAGATTGCGCCACTGCACTCCAGCCTGGGCGACAGAGTGAGACTCTGTCTCAAAAAAAAAAAAAAAAAAAAAATCAAGAAGTGGTAAAAATATAGAGAGACAGCAGAGAATGCAGATTAGTGGTTGCCAGGGGCTGGGAGGAGGGAGGAATTGAGTGATTGCTTTATGGGAACAGGGTGTAGGGGAGGAAAAATACTTTTTCCATTATTCTTAGTTCTTAGCTATGATGGATCCTTGCAATGAAAGAATTAACAAGGGCGGGCGCGGTGGTTCACGCCTGTAATTCCAGCACTTTGGAAGATCGAGGTGGGAAGATTGCTGAAGCCCAGGGCTCAAGGCCAGCCTGGGTAACATGGTGAGACTCCGTTTCTACAAAAAATAAAAAATAAAAAGAAATTAGCCAGTTGTGGTGGCAGGCACCTGTGGTCCCACCTACTCAGGATGCTGAGGTAGGAGGATCGCTTGATCCCAGGAGTTCAAGGCTGCAGTGAGTTAAGATCCTGCCGCTGCGCTCTACCCCTTTTTGTGGGTAGTTGGTCAAGCTACCATGGGGTAGAATGTAGCAAGCTCTGGGCATCATCCTGGGTCCTCAGGCCCAGAGAGCACACATGTGGCGGCCTCACATCTACAAATTTGGTTCCTCCCAGAGTGAGACCCTGTCTCAAAAAAAAAAAAAAAATAGAGGCCGGGCGCGGTGGCTCACGCCTGTAATCCCAGCACTTTGGGAGGCCGAGGCGGGCGGATCACGAGGTCAGGAGATCAAGATCATCCTGGCTAACACGGTGAAACCCTGTCTCTACTAAAAATACAAAAAATTAGGCGGGCATATGGCGGGCACCTGTAGTCCCAGCTACTCGGGAGGCTGAGGCAGGAGAATGGCGTGAACCCGGGAGACGGAGCTTGCAGTGAGCCGAGATTGCGCCACTGCACTCCAGCCTGGGCGACAGAGAAAGGCTCCGTCTCAAAAAAAAAAAAAAGAAGAAGGAAAAAAAGAATTAATAAGGGAAAAACAAATTTATTAACATGTATTTTCATGCGCGTCCATGTGAAGAGACCACCAAACAGGCTTTGTGTGAGCAGCATGGCTGTTTATTTCACCTGGGTGCAGGTGGGCTGAGTCCGAAAAGAGAGTCAGGGAAGGGAGATAAGGGTGGGGCCGTTTTATAGGATTTGGGTAGGTAAAGGAAAATTACAGTCAAAGGGGGTTTGTTCGCTGGCAGGCAGGAGTGGGGGTCGCAAGGTGCTCAGTAGGGGTGCTTTTTGAGCCAGGATGAGCCAGGAAAAGCACTTTCCACAAGGTAATGTCATCACTTAAGCAAGGACCGGCCATTTACACTTCTTTTGTGGTGGAATGTCATCAGTTAGGGTGGGGCAGGGCATATTCACTTCTTTTGTGATTCTTCAGTTACTTCAGGCCATCTGGGCATATACGTGCAAGTCACAGGGGATGTGATGGCTTGGCTTGGGCTCAGAGGCCTGACATGTATACCTTATGTATACACGGGAGATGCCAATAGAAATGGGGTGGCTTATATAGCTTCTATAATTCCTGCTTATATAACACCTTCAACACACAGCAGCAAATTTTTGGAGAAGTGACAAGACAATGGAAAAGGACATTGAGGCCGGGTGCGGTGGCTCACGCCTGTAATCCCAGCACTTTGGGAGGCTGAGGCGGGCGGATCACTTGAGGCCAGGAGTTTGAGACCAGCCTGGCCAACGTGGTGAAACCTCGACTCTACCAAGAATACAAAAATTAGCCAGGTACTGTGGTGCACACTTGTGATCCCAGCTACTTGGGAAGCTGAGGCACGAGAATCGCTTGAACCAGGGAAGCGGAGGATGCAGTGAGCAGAGATGGCGCTACTGCACTCTAGCTCTGGGGACAGAGCAAGACTCCGTCTCAAAAAAAAAGAAAAAGAAAAAAAAAGACTCTCCAGACAAGAGTCTAAAGGTGTCCCTGGTGATCAACCTTTGTCCTTCCTGGTAGAGGGGAGGAGGGCACCTTTGTACATTTAGGTCCTGCTTTGAGGCAAATCAGGGAAGAACAGAGAGCTTTTCCGATATCAGCTCCATTGATCTCAGCTCAAAATAATCCTACACCAAGGTCACATATTTCAGAGTGGCATGTGCTGGTCTCCTACGGGGGTCTCTTCGGGGTGATAAAAATACTCCAAAACTAGCAAGGGGTGATGGTTGTACAACATGCGCATGTACTAAATGTCACTGAGTTGTGCATTTTTATTTTTTATTTATGTTATTTTATTTTATTTTTTGAGACGAAGTCTCGCTCTCCCTCCCAGGCTGGAGTGCAATGGTATGATCTCGGCTCACTGCAGCCTCTGCCTCCCAGTTTCCAGCGATTCTCCTGCCTCAGCCTCCTGAGTAGCTGGGATTATAGGCGCCCGCCATCATGCCTGGCTATATTTTTTGTACATTTGTAGAGATGGGGTTTCACCATCTTGGCCAGGCTGGTCTCGAACTCCTGACCTCAGGTGATCCTCCCAAAATGCTGGGATTACAGGAGTGAGCTACTGCGCTCGGCCAAGAATTGTGCATTTTTAAATGGTTAATTTCATCTTGTGTCAATTTTACCTCAATAACAAACAAAAACGGGTGAAAATGGTATTTGACTTTTTTTTTTTCACGAGATGATACAAGAATATTGCACAAAATTTAACAGCTACAAAATGGCATAAAGGTGAAAATGTAATATTTTCCTCAATCACCCGGGTTACCCTTTCTGGAGCAAGTCCAGTTACAATTCTTGTGTATTCTAGAACAATTCTTTTTTTTTTTTTTTTTTTGAGACGGAGTCTTGCTCTGTCACCCAGGCTGGAGTGCAGTGGCGCAGTCTCGGCTCACTGCAAGCTCCGCCTCCCGGGTTCACGCCATTCTCCTGCCTCAGCCTCTCCGAGTAGCTGGGACTACAGGCGCCCGCCACCACGCCCGGCTAATTTTCTGTATTTTTAGTAGAGACGGGGTTTCACTGTGGTCTCGATCTCCTGACCTCGTGATCCGCCCGCCTCGGCCTCCCAAAGTGCTGGGATTACAAGCGTGAGCCACCGCACCCGGCTCTAGAACAATTCTTAACGTCCAAAGATAACGTCTTAACGTCGAAAGATGCCTTGTTGTGATATTACAGCAGTCATTCCTGCTCACTATAGGCAAGCAGACAGTGCAGAAAAGCTGAAGCACAAAAACTAAAAAGGAAAATCTCTCCTTGAACCACTGCGAACAGGTTGGTGGTTTTGCTTGGAATATTTTTGGAGCGTGTGGGTAGTTGGTTAAACTTAGAAATATATTTTTTTGTGCGTGGGTAGTTGGCCAAACCGCCGTGGGGCAGAATGCAGCAAACTCCGAGGATCATCCAAGGTCTGCAGGCCTGGAGAGCACACACGTGTCGGCCCCACCTCTGCAAACTCTGTCCCTCCCCTACAGCGGACAAAAAGCCAGTCAGGGAACAAAGGCCTGCGGCCGCGCCTGCGCGCAAGCCTTTGGGGCGCTCCCGGGACCCCGGCCTGGCCCCGCCCCCTGGCGCGGCGCGCCGACTTCGCGGTGACGTCACGGAGTTGCCATGGCGTCGCTGAGCGGCCTGGCGTCGGCGCTGGAGTCTTACAGGGGCCGGGACCGCCTGGTGAGGCAGGGGCGGACTGGGGCCGCAGGTCGTAGAGTTTGGCCCAAGCTCAGAGACGGGGAAACAGGCCAGAGAGGGGACGGGGTCGCCCAGGAGACTCCGTTGCAGAGGCCCCGTCCGAGCTAGGCTCAAACGCGGTGCCCTAGCATTGGACATTTATGTATTTATTTATTTTGGCTGGAGTGCAGTGGTGTGATCTCTGCTCACTGCAGCCTCCGCTTCTCGGGTTCAAGCGATTCTCCTGCCTCAGCCCCCCACCGAGTAGCTGGGACTGCAGGTGCCCACCACCACGCCCTGCTAATTTTTTGTATTTTTAGTAGAGACGGGGTTTCATCGTGTTAGCCAGGATGGTCTCGATCTCCTGGCCTCAAGCGATCCACCTGCCTTGGCCTCCCAAAGTGCTGGGATTACAGGCGTGAGCCACCGCACCTGGCCAGCGTTGGACATTTAGATCGTTTCTGCCAACCCAACCTGTCTGGACATTGACACACTGGCCAGATTCCCGTGTTTGGACGTTCTGGATCCGACCAGGCCACTGAAGTCAGTCCCTGCGTTGTCCTGAACAATCTGGTGTTGGAATTTGGGATGTTGCAGGGCTCTCCTGTGGCTGGACATTCACTTCCAACCAGATTTCCTATAGTTAGGCATTTAGGTTGTTTCAGCAAACCTAGACCAAAGAACACACCGTGGCCTGGGGCCCTGCCGTGCCTAAGCAGTGATGGGTTCCAACAAAACCCCAGTTGGTCATTTAGATCGTCTCTGCCAACCCAGCCTGGCTGGACGTTTACATACCAAACAGATTCCCATGTTTGGACATTTAGGATCTGACCAGGCCACTGTAGTTGGTCCCTGGGTTGTCCCAAACAATCTCATGTGGGGATTTAGGATATTGCAAGACTCTCCCTGTGGCTGGACAGTTTTTAGTTCCAATCAAGTCCCATATGGTTGAGCATTTAGGTTATGCCATCCATGCCCCTGAGTCTGGACTCTTAGCTTGTCCCCACCAGTCTCTTATAGGTAGACATTTAGGTTGTACCAGGGGGTGTACTGGTGGCTAGGCATTTAGATTCCATTCAAATATCTTATGATGGGGGGTGGGTTAACAAATCCCCCCCGAGTTGAACATTCAGATTGCAGTGTTTTGCCATTATAATGGGGCTAGAAAGGAATTACAAGTAAAAATAAATAAAGCAACAGGAACACGCAATTTCTTAAAAGCAGGTAAAATAAAGATATAAGGGAGGCTGGGCGTGGTGGCTCACGCCTGTAATCCTAGCACTTTGGGAGGCTGAGGTGGGTGGATTGTCTGAGCTCAGGAGTTTGAGACCAGCCTGGGCAACGTGATGAAACCCCGTCCCTACTAAAATACAAAAATTAGCCGGGTGTGGTGGTGCGTGCCTGTAGTCCTAGCTACTTGGGAGGCTGAGGCGGGAGAATTGCTTGAACCTGGGAGGCTGAGGTTGCAGTGAGCTCACACCTTTGCACTCGAGCCTGGGGAACAGAGCAAGACTCTGTCTCCAAAAAAGAAAGATACAAGAGTAGTGAAGATGACCTATTTCACAAGGCTCCATGTCACCTACTGAGTAGGTTCTTTCTCTCTAAAGTAATTCAACCAAATTATCCTGTTGTTCACTGGGTTGAGGCCTGATCACCTGCGCCCACCATTCAGCACAGCCAAAGGCTTTGGTCCAGGCAGGTAGATGTAAATATACACTTTAGCTATGGCTTCTTGCCACCTGGAAAAAGAAGGACCTGGGAGGTAGGAAGTAAGGAGCTTTGTTTTCTTTGTTCCTGTCACATCTGTCCCCAAAGGCTGTGCCCTTCAGTTACATCAATGATGTCATGTTTCTTCATTTGTTCCACCTCCAAGTATGTTTTTAAACTTTCCGCTTTTTTTTTTTTTTAGACAGAGTCTCACCCTGTTGCCCAGGCTGGAGTGCAGTAGCACGATTATAGCTCACTACAGTCTGGAACTCCTGGGCTCAAGTGATCCTCCAGCATCAGCCTCCTAAGTAGTCACCATGCCCCATTAATTTAAAAAAATTTTTGGTAGCCAGGCGCGGTGGCTCACGCCTGTAATCCCAATACTTTGGGAGGCCGAGGTGGGCGGATCACGAGGTCAGGAGATCGAGATCATCCTGGCTAAAACGGTGAAACCCTGTCTCTACTAAAAATACAAAAAATTAGGTGGGCTTGGTGGTGGGCGCCTGTAATCCCAGCTACTCGGGAGGCTGAGGCAGGAGAATGGCGTGAACCCGGGAGGCGGAGCTTGCAGTGAGCCGAGATCGCGCCACTGCACTCCAGCCTGGGCGACAGAGCGAGACTCCGTTTCAAAAAAAAAATTTTTTTTTTTTTGGTAGAGACAGGGTCTCGCTATGTCGCCTGGGCTGGTCTCAAACTCCTGGTCTGAAGGCATCCTCTCACCTCGGTCTCTCAAAGTGCTGGGGTTAGAGGCGTGAGCCACTGTGCCCCACCTAAACTTTCAGCTTTTACTGTCACTTTGTAGATTTAGAATCTTCCAAACCCTTGGGTCAGGCACGGTGGCTCGTGCCTGTAATCCCAGCACTTTGGGAGGCTAAGGCAGGTGGATCACGATCACTGAGGTTATGAGTTCGAGACCAGCCTAGCCAACCTGGTGAAACCCTGTCTCTACAAAAAATGTAAAAATTAGTGGGGTGTGGTGGTGGGCGCCTGTAATCCCAGCTGCTCGGGAGGCTGAGGCACAAGAATCGCTTGAACATGGGAGATGGAGGCTGCGGCGAGCCGAGATCATGCTACTGCACTCCAGTCTGGATGACAGAGTGAGACTCTTTCAAAAAAAAAAAAAAAAAGACTCTTCCACACTCTCAATCCAGCGGGGCCCGGGGCCAGGTGTAGGGGGATGCAGCTCAGTTCTGCCGAACAGGAGGGCCACGCTGACTGCTTCTGGTTTCCCACAGATCCGAGTGCTGGGGTACTGCTGCCAGCTGGTTGGTGGGGTTCTGGTTGAACAGTGTCCCGCCAGGTCCGAAGTGGGGACACGTCTGTTGGTGGTGTCCACCCAACTCAGCCACTGCAGGACCATCTTGCGACTCTTTGATGACCTGCCCATGTTTGTCTACACTAAGCAATACGGCCTGGGGGCACAGGTAACAGGGTTTGTGGGGCTCTAGGGAGTAGGGCACGGACCTGAGTGGACATGTTTTAAAAAATTTTTTGGCCCCTCACGGTGGCTCATGCCTATAATCCTAGCACTTTGTGAGGCCAAGGCGGGCGGATCACGAGGTCAGGAGCTCGAGACCAGCCAGGCCAACATGGTAAAACCCTGTCTCGGCCGGGTGAGGTGGCTCACGCCTGTAATCCCAGCACTTTGGGAGGCCGAGGCGGGCAGATCACGAGGTCAGGAGATCGAGACCGTCCTGGCTAACACAGTGAAACCCCGTCTCTACTAAAAATGCAAAAAATTAGCCAGGTGTGGTTGCAGGCCCTGTAGTCCCAGCTACTTGGGAGGCTGAGGCAGGAGAATGGCCTGAACCCGGGAGGCAGAGCTTGCAGTGAGCTGAGATCGCGCCACTGCACTCCAGCCTGGGCCACAGAGCAAGACTCCATCTCAAAAAAAAAAAACAAAAAAAAAACCCTGTCTCTACTGATAATACAAAAATTAGCCGGGCATGGTGGCGCGCACCTGTAGTTCCAGCTACTTGGGAGGCTGAGGCAGGAGAATCGCTTGAACCTGGGAGGCGGAGGTTGCCATGAGCTGAGATTGTGCCACTGCACTCCAGCCTGGGCAATGGAGCAAGACTCCATCTCAAACGAAAGAAAAAAAAATTTTTTTTTAGAGATAGGGTCTTGCTCTGTCATCCAGGCTGGAGTGCAGTGGAGTGATCGTAGTTCACTGCAGCCTTGAACTCTTAGGCTCAAGTGGTCCTCCTGCCTTAGCCTCCCTGAGTGCTGGGATGACAGGCGTGAGCCACCATGAGCGTTTTATAGTCTTGTCCCAAAGTGCTCCCTGCGTGGGTAGTTTATTACTTTTAAAATTTTCACTTTCTTCTTTGAGAGGATCAGATGTTCTCATTTTGATTTAAATTTTTAAAAATAGCAAATGTTCACACGTTCCAAAGGAGGATATAATTTTAAAAAACCTCCCTCCTTCCTCAGCTTTCAGGCCTCCAATTTTTCCCCACAGATGCAGCCACTGTGGTCAGCTTCTTTTTTTTTTTTTGAGACAAGGTCTCACTCACTCTGTCACCCAGGCTGGAGTGCAGTGGCGTGATCTCGGCCCACTGCAACCTCTACCTCCCGGATTCAAATGATTTTTCTGCCTCAGCCCCTCACGTAGCTAGGATTACAGGCACCCTTCACCACGCCTGCCTAATTTTTGTATTTTTAGTAGAGATGGGGTTTTGCCATGTTGGCCAGGCTGGTCTCGAACTCCCGACCTCAAGTGATCCGCCCGCCTCAGCCTCCCAAACTGCTGGGATTACAGGTGTGCGCCACCGTGCCCGGCCCTGTGGTCAGCTTCTTGTGTCTCCTTTGTGAGATTTCCTGTACTTGCATAGGCAAATACACATGGTTTACATAAACAGTGCTTTTTTCACTTAACAGTACAGCTTAGGCATCATTTCTTTATCTTTCTTTTTTTTTTGGAGACAGGGTCTCACTCTGTCACTCAGCTTGGAGTACAGTGGCGTGATCATGGCTCACTGCAGCCTTGACTTCCCGGGCTCAGGTTATCCTCCTACCTCAGCCTCCCGAATAGCTGGGACTACAGGTGCGCCACCACACCTGGTTAATTTTTTGTATCTTTTGTAGACACAGGGTTTTGCCATGTTGCCCAGGCTGGCCTTGAACTCCTGGGCTCAAGTGATCCACCTGCCCCGCCTCCCAAAGTGCTAGGATGACAGGCGTGAGCCACCGCGCCCGGCCACAGATCATTTCTTATCAGTCTAGAAAGAGCTGCGTTCTCAGGACCACATAGTGCTCTGCTACACAGCTTCGGATTTATTTAATCGGCCTCTGGTTGACGCACAGGGCACTGATTTCTAAGGTTTTGCTATTGCGACAGTGCTGCAGAGAGTAGCCTTGTCCCTGCGGCGTCCCACAGGCGTGCCAGCCTATCTAGAGGGCCATCTTGCCCCCCACGGGATGATCTCAGAGGCTGCGTGGGCCAGCCTCTCAGCGTCATGCCCCTCCCTGGGCTGCCCCGTCTGTTCTCTCTGTCCTCCCAGGGATCACCTCTCTGAGCCACTTGCTACTCAGATGCTCCCCGCCCCAACCCCCAACCCCACGGTGTTCAGCACCACGTGTCCTTGGCCTGAGCATCCTACATCACGAGTGTTGCTGTTGTGGGCCGCCTTCCTGTTTTGACACCTATAGAATCCTCCTCCTCCGTGTCTGATTAGGACAACGCTCTGGTGCATCCCTGAGACCCCTCCTTCCTCTATCCCCTCTGTGGAAGAGCCCTCAGGCAAGGGGTGGAGGCCCTTGCACCTCGAGTGTCCCTTGGCCAGAACGAGAGCCCCTTTTGTTGGGTTCCTGGTTTATATGTCTGCGTTCCTCCCTGCCCTGGTGAGCCTCTGCCCCTCCCCAGAGTCTAGCCTGGACCCTGCCGCTTCTCAGGAAATCCGGGCGGAATGACCACATTGGGGCGGGGTCCGCCATCCTCAGGGAGGTGGGCAATGTGCCAGGACGCGCCAGGCAGATGAGGGAAGCTGGAGTGAGGTTCAGAGCCCGGAGGGAGGCAGGATCATGACTGGCCAGAAAGAAGGAGAGCAGCATCTGGAATCAGCCGGGGGGCGGGGAGGAGCTTCCTGGGAAGTCAGAGAGGAGGGGAAGGGTGTGACAGGTAACAAGGAAGATGAAGGGGGAGGGGGCGGGGCTCCGATGGGGCGGGGTCCCAATGGGCGGGGTCCCAAGGGGGTGGGGTCCCAGTTGGCTGCGGGGCTCCGGTCCCAGAAACCAGGCTTAAGCGCTGGCTTCTACAGCCTCAACTGGTCCTGCCTCGCTGGCTGTAGGCGGTGTGATTAAGAACTTGGGGCAGAGGGTATGCGCACCGTGCAGGACCGAGAGCCCGCGTGTGCACTGCAATTCGAGGGCCTGGAGGACCATCCCTGCCAGAACTGGGGCCAGCAGCTTTCCCTGAGAGTCTCAGCGTGGCCGTCTGTAACTTTCTTGGGGTTGAGGGAGGCCATGAGCCTTGCCGCAACTGTGCCTGGTGCGTGGTCAGCAGTGGGCGTGCGGTGGCCCAAGGGTTGGCACACCATCTCAGCCTGGTCAGGGTTCCCTGTGGGCCACCTCTCATGCTCCCTGCATAGAGTCTGGCATCAGAGGTCCTCGCCTGTGCAGGAACTGGAAGCCTTTGGGAAGGAAGGCTCTGACACAGGGCTCCCAACTTGGCCGTACCTGGGAATCCCCTGGGAATGTGAAAATTCCTGGTACTGGGGCCTGCCCCAGGCTGAGTGAGGCAGAATCCTCAGGGCTGGCACTGGGCATGGGGTTTTTGAAGCTCCGCAGAGGATTGCACTGCACAGCTGCGTTGAGAGCCTCCCTCCAAGGGGCACTGAGCACCGTGCTACCGAGACAGGGAAATCAGGCCTGTGTGGGGACCCCCAGCCCCAGAGCCTTTCTCCTGCAGGGCCTGCCGGGCCTGGACACGGCCCAGGGACTAGGGTCAGGAAATAGCTCTCTGCCACCTGGCATGGCTACGGTGCTAAAATGGGCAGTGGGTAAGTCTGACCCTAGGCCCCCTCTGCTCCTGGTCCCACAGGAGGAGGACGCCTTTGTCCGCTGGGTCTCCGTCCTAGGGAACCTGGCCGACCAGCTCTACTATCCCTGTGAGCACGTCGCCTGGGCAGCTGATGCCCGGGTCCTCCACGTGGACTCTTCCCGGTGGTGGACGCTGAGTACAGCCTTGTGGGCCCTCTCTCTGCTCCTGGGGGTTGCCAGGTAAGTGGCATGGGCCAGAAGGGAGCACCCAAGGTCCCTGGGCGGGGCCTCCCTAGCAAAGCGGCAGTGGCCCCAGCAACAGCACAGGCTTCAGACTGAAGCATGTGGGTCTTTGCCTCTTAGAGTTTTCCTTGGAGGTTTTGTTGCTTCTTCCTTTTGTGGGTGTATTTGTTTAGAATAACTGTCGGAACAAATTACCACAACTCTGTAGTGCTGGGCAACAGAAACTTCTTATCTTAGGATTCTGAAGGCTGGAAGTGGGAACACTCCCTGGGCTAGTGTCAGCAGGTGCTGATGCCTTCTGGAGGCCCCAGGGGGAGGTCCGTTTCCTTGGATTTTCCAGCTTCTAGAGGCCACCCACACTCCTTGGCTCACGGTCCCTTCCTTCATCTTCCAAGCATGACCTCTGCTTTCAGGGTCACACCTCCTTCCCTGAGCCTCATCCTCCTTCCTCCCTCCTATAAGGACCCCTGTGATGACATGGGGACCACCTGGATGATCCAGGGTAATACCCCATCTCAAGATCCTTAGCTTAGGTTGGGCGTGGTGGCTCATGCCTGTAATCCCAGCACTTTGGGAGGCCAAGGCGGGTGGATCACTTGAGCCCAGGAGTTATAGACCAGCCTGGCCAACATGGTGAAACCCCGTCTCTACTAAAAACATAAAAATTAGCTGGGCTTGGTGGTACACACTTGTAATCTCAGCTACTTGGGAGGCTGAGGCAGGAGGATTGCTTGAATTTGGGGAGGTGGAGGTTGCAGTGAGCCGAGATCACACCCCAGCACTCCAGCCTGGCGACAGAGCAAGATTCCGTGTCAAAAAAAGAAAAAATCCTTAGCTTAATCCTGTCGGCAAAGCCTCCTTTGCCTTGGAGGTGAACATGTTCACAGGTTCAGGACACGGACATTTTAGGAGGGGCCATGACTCTGCTGACCACACTTAGAAAGAAGAAGTAACTCCAGGGCCTGTGAGAAGCAGCCAGCGGAGTGGCCTTTACCCGGGTTGCTGAGTCATGCTGGTGTTGCTGCCAGCCGACACCCCGGAGAAAACAGTCAGCAGTTTCCTGACTAGCTCTGTGCCTCCAAAAAACCATACAGTTTCTAGAACTTTCCAGTAATGGTTTCCTCCCAAACATTTTCCTCTTTGCAAATGTGCTGAGTCAGAATCCCCTGCCCCTGAAAACACCAGGAGGAGCTGGGCCCCCTGGTCTCCATGTTTCAGTGGCCATGAAGGGCTCTTAGATCGCTGGGGTGAGGTGCGGCTGCCCCCAGCCTCGGGGCAGGCTGTGTCCTTTTTCTGAGGGAAGCGTTTGCTTGTCCCTAGTTGAGGCTCTGACTCTCAGTAGTTTTTGTTTTCCCCCCGACACAGATGTCCTAATTACATGCTTACCGTAGACAATCTGGAAAATAGATAAACCTCAGAGTAGAAGATTCGAATTACCCACAATCCAACCCAGAGACTCCCACTGTTCAAGCTTCGGTGGTTCTTTTCCAGCCTTTGACCTAATACCCTGCCTATGCATTTTGACTGTCTCAAAAGGGTCATGCTTCATGGCCATGCCCCTGGAGGTGGCAGTGTCTGTCTGTGGTGCTGGCCTTCCCTGTGTGCTGGGAGACCCGCGGGAGGGTGCCTGGGCCCAGCCTGGATGTTCCTGGGGCTCCGGTCAGAGGGGGGCCTTGGCTCACAGCCTCTCTTCCTCCACCTTCCTCTGGGTGCCTCGTGACCTCTGGTTTGTATTTTAGGGGCAGCCTTGGTTCCTTTCTTTTTTGCTTAAATAAACTTTTTTTTTTTTTTTTTTTTTGAGACAGGCTGAAGAGCAGTGGCTCAATCTTGACCCACTGCAACCTCCACCCCTTGGGCTCAAACAATGCTCCCACCTCAGCCTTCTGAGTGGCTGGGACCACAGGCATGTGCCACTAAACCTGGCTAATTTTTGTAATTTTTTTTTTGTAGAGATGTGGTTTTGCCATGTTGCCCAGCCTGGTCTCCAACTCCTAGGGTCAGGTGATCCACTTGCCTTGGCCTCCCAAAGTGCTGGGATTATAGGCGTGAGCCACCACACCCGGCCCAGACTATTTTTTTAGAGCAGTTTTAGGCTTACAGTAAAATTGAGCATAACGTTCAGAGAGCTCCCATATGCCCCCACACACAGCCTCCCCGACTACTGGCACTATCCCCATGGTGCATGTTACAACTGATGCCCCTCCATGGATCCATCATCACCCCAAGTGCATAGCTCACGTTAGGGTTCACGCTAGGTTTTGGGCATCCTATGGGTTTGGACACTGACACACAGAATCAAATGGAATTGTTTCATGGCCATCAAAGTCCTCTGTGCCCCGCCTGCTGAGGCATTCTTGTTTCGGGCCTGTGGTTTTTCATCATTTCTCTGGGTTTGCGGTGAGCAGGGGGAGTGGGTGGAGAGCATTCCATGTGTGCTCATCACGACCAGACATCTGCCCTAAGGCCCAGGGCTGCCGGAGCATCAGCCAGGAGGTTTCTAAATGGAGATGCCTGGGTCTGGCGCCCAGGGCTTCTGATTCTTTTTCTTGAGACACAGTCTTCCTCTGTCGCCCAGGCTGGAGTGCAGTGGTGCGATCTTGGCTCACTGCAACCTCCGCCTGCCGGGGTCAAGTGATTCTCCTGCCTCAGCCTCCCGAGTAGCTGGGATTACCGGCGCCCACCACCACCCCTAGCTAATTTTTGTATTTTTAGTAGAGACAGGGGTTCACCATGTTGGCTGGGCTAGTCTCGAACTCCTGACCTCAGGTGATCCACCTGCCTTGGCCTCCCAAAGTGCCAGGATTACAGGTGTGAGCCACCGCGCCTGGCCTAGAGCTTCTGATTCTGTGGGTCTGGGGAGCCCAGGAATCAGTGTTTTGCCCTAGCCCCCCCAGGAGGCTCCCACCTGCTGTGCCGCTGGTGCTATCCTGCATCCTGCACCCTGGGTACCCAGTGGCCAGAGGAGATGTGACCAGGCCCTGCCCATTCTGTCACAGTCACAACCCGGCACACTCCACGGCCGAGGCTGGAGAGTGCAGGTGCCTGGTGGACTGGCCCGGGTGGGTGCCATGTATGGCTGCAGAGTCCCCTGGGAGCACAGAGGCTGCCCACTGGGTAACCCCTTCCTCAGCCTGCAGATGCCAGCCCTGGGGGCTCAAGGGATCATCCAGACAGGTCCAGCCAATGTCCGGAGTGTGTGTGCAGGGGATGCTGGCATGGCACTGATTTGGGCCTTTCCACACAGAGCAGGCAAGGCAGCCAAGGCCTGGAGGGGAAACGGCATCCCCAGGCCTGTCCAACTGCGGGCCTCTTGGTATCCTCTTCTGTCTAGGACTCCCTGCCAGGCTGTGAACACCTCACGGGGCTTGATGTTCCTTTGAGCACTTGCCAGTGGTTTGCAGAGGCTGGGCCAGGCCCTGGATGGCCATGTCAGAAGTGCAGGACGATGTCCCGGGTGGGACGGGGCCGTGTTAGAGATGAGTCCCCGGGAGCTTGAGGCACAGCCAGGAGGGCGTGGGACTGTGGGGGCAGGCAGAGGGCAGGCCATTTATCTGAGATGCAGCACCTGTCCCAGACTGTATGTCCGGGGCCAGCATTGTGGAGCTAACCCTCCTGCTCCCCGCCGGGGCATCCTCCCTTGGGCTCTGGTGCCGCAGGTCCCTGTGGATGCTGCTGAAACTGAGACAGAGGCTGCGGAGCCCCACGGCGCCCTTCACCAGGTAAGAGCCCGTGATCACCTAGCAGGGAGGCCCACTCCCTCCAGCAGGCGTGGGATCCCAGCTCTCAGCCACCCCTGTGCAGGCCCATGCTGGGGTCTGTTGTGCTCAGGTCATGGGGGTCTCACCACAGCCTCTGGTGGGTGGCGGTACCTTTTACAGATGGAGAAACTGAGGCTTGCTTGAGCGAGGACTCCAGGGCTGAGCCTTCATGCCTGCACCCCCAGCAGGAGAGAATGATCAATTTCCCGAAGGCCATGGCCATTGTTACTGTTGCTTTTTCTTTTTCTTTTCTGAGACAGGGTCTTGCTCTGTCGCCCAGGCTGGAGCACTGTGGTGCCAATTTGGCTCACTGCAACCTCCGCCTCCCAGGCTCAACTGATCCTCCTGCCTCAGCTTCCCGAGTAGCTGGGACTACAGGCACGTGCCACCCCACCTGGCTAATTTTGTTATTTTTTGGTGGAGATGCGGTCTCGCCGCATTGGCCGGGCTTATCATCACTGTGTCATCCTGATAAAGAAAGGCCGGGCAGGCACAGGCCACGCTCCTGGGGTTCCCCCTTCCCTCCACACCTCTCAAAATGCATGTGTGCGTTCTGTTTTTCACAAGGAATCCCCATCTCTGGGTGTTCAGGATGAGGAGTGAGGTGTGGATTTGAGGACTTGGATCCGGGTCCCTGCCCTGTTCGTGCTTGGGTCGGGGGGGTGATGGGGACGCAGTCTCTGTGGAGGGTCAGGGAGGCCACCTCGGTCCTGCCAGCTCCTCCCACTCACAGGCAGGGGCTCAGGGCTGCCAGGCCACACAGGGCATTCAGGGGCTTGGGAAGGGCAGGCAGGTGTGAGCGTGAGTGTGAGCGGCCCCTCTCTGCCCCACAGCCCGCTGCCCCGGGGCAAGCAGAGGGCCATGGAGGCACAGATGCAGTCGGAGGCGCTGTCACTTCTCAGCAACCTGGCCGACCTGGCCAACGCCGTGCACTGGCTGCCCCGGGGCGTGCTGTGGGCCGGCCGCTTCCCGCCGTGGCTGGTGGGCCTCATGGGCACCATCTCCTCGATCCTCAGCATGTATCAGGCGGCCCGGGCTGGCGGCCAGGCCGAGGCCACTACCCCCTGACACTGCCGGAAGAGCACAGGGACACAGCCAGAGCCCACGGAGGGCCCTTCCTGCAAAGCAGAAGCCGCCAGGGCAGGGGCCGTGGCTCTCACGGAGCTGCCTGTGGCGAAACCCATGGGCAGGGTAGGTGGAGGGACTGATGCGAGGTCCCCCAGGCCTCAGCCTGGAGCTCCTCAGCCGTGACAGTTTTCAGGGGCCGTGGAGGGCTTCAGCAGCACCTCCTGCCTGCCAGCTGGCGTCTTGTATCCAAATCAAGATGAGGAGGAGGGAGCCCATCGTGCCTTGAGAAAGCTGGAACGGGAATCAATTAAACATTGTGGTGCTGGCACCTGGCTCAGGGGTGAAGGTTATTACACTGGTGGCTCCTGGCCCCTTACCGTCCACAGGACAGAGCCAAAGTTGGAAACCACACTACCCCAGCCCACCTTCAGGAATGCCCTCAGCCTGGTAGGTCCTCTCCATCTTTGAGCAAGCATTGCCCACGGACCCCAAGTGGCCTCCAGCCATCGAGGGCTGTTCCCTACTCTCCCCAGAGTCCTGGCACACAGGCCAGAGGTGCCACCTCTCGTCAGGCCACCTGAGGGCATGGCCTCATGCCACTGTGCTGCAGATGCAGGGCTACTGTGAGCATTTTAAGGGCTCCAGGCTGAGACTGGGCAACACACACTGGCATCGCTGAAGACACTTGGGGCTCCCACCTCAGCCAACGTGTGGTGGGATGGGATGAGGGTACTTCTTAGTCTGCTGGCTGAGATGACCCTTCAGAGTCTGTGCACATGTGGCCTCTGGCAGACATTGTTGCACAGCCTGGCCCAGGAACACACAACAGCCAGTGTGTGTGCCCTTGGGCCTCATGTGGTATCAATTGCACTGCCTTGATTTTTATCTTTTTGACACAGGATCTCTGTCACCCAGGCTGGAGTGCAGTGGTGCGATCATAGCCTCACTGCAGCCTCGAACTCCTGGGCTCAAGGGATCCTCCTAACTCAGCCTCCCGAATAGCAGGAACTACAGGCGTTTATCACCAAATCCAGCTAATTTTTAAACTTTTTGTAGAGACAGGGTCTCGCCACATTGCCCAGGCCGGTCTTGAACTCCTGGCTTCAAGTGATCTGCCTGCCTCGGCCTCCCAGAGTACATTTGTGGTTTGTTTTGTTTTTACAAGGAAGATACCAAGTGGCTCTGAGCAGCTGGGAGGCCGGGGGCTGCTCAGGGTCACACGGGTGCGGGAGACCCCATCGTGGGGGCTCCTTCTGGCCAGGACTCACGAGTGGGCCAGGCTTGGTGGATTTCCCCCTTCGCTCCCTTGTCGGGGGTGCAGGCCTGTCCTGGCCCTCAGCAGAGGCCTCCTTCCCAGCCCCTAGCGGCACCTGCATGATTAGGGCATCTCATTATCTACCTGGAGACCCAACTACTTACCAGCTCATACCTGTGGGGCCCTTGGAGCAGTGCCTCTGTGTGGGGAAGCCACATGACCACCTGGTCATAGGTGCCAGGAGGAAAAGCAAGCCACCTTCAGGGATACAGCCTGGGCTGGGAAGGCCTTGGACACTGACCATGTGGAGCCCAGGCACAGAGCAGACGGGTCGGATGCGGATGCTTCCAGAAAGGGAGGCCGCTCTCCCACTCTGTCAGCTGGTCCAGTGGTTGTGTGTGTGTGTGTGTGTGTGTGTGTTTAAACAGTTTTATTGAAATACAATTCACATATAAAACTTATCCACAGAAGGGGTACAGTTCAGTGGCATTTAGTACATTCAGTCGTGCAGAGCCACAATCAACCTTAGAACATTCCATCACCCCAGAGAAACCTCATACCCCTCAGCTGTTACGCACCCGCAGCCCCCAGGCTTGGTGACCACTACTCTGTCCCTGAGTTGCCCATTCTGGTCCATGGTTCTCAACCTTTTAGGGGCTGGGAACGGACCCCTTTGTGAACCTTAAAGACTACGGGCCCTCTTTTTTGAGACAGAGTCACTCTGTTGCCCAGGCTGGAGTGCAGTGGCGCGATCTCGGCTCACTGCAACCTCTGCCTCCTGGGTTCAAGCAATTCTCTGCCTTAGCCTCCGGAGTAGCTGGGACTACAGGCGCGCCCAACCATGCCTGGCTAATTTTGTATTTTTAGTAGAAATGGGGTTTCACCACGTTGCCCAGGCTGGTCTTGAACTCCTGTGCTCAAGTGATTCACCCGCTTCGGCCTCCCAAAGTGCTGGGATTACAGGCATGAGCCACCGTGCCCAGCCACTACAGGCCCTCTTTGCAGAACATCTCATTTTAGGGTGCCTCCAAGCCCCCCAGGGCCCGTAAGGTGTGCTGAGGAAGGCTGGGGGCATGGGCATCCCAGGGGAGGGGTCAGCTAGGCAGAGGTCAGAGGATGGCTGGGGTTGGGGTGGAGCAAATCAGAGGGTGGGGGGAGACACACACACTCTCTCTCACTCTCTCTCTCTCCAATGTCCACCATCAGGAGAATAGCTACTGGCCAGTTTTATGTTGTGTGCATTTGACCACAATGAAGAAAAAATAGACCAGGCGCGGTGGCTCACACCTGTAATCCCAGCACTTTGAGAGGCCGAGACAGGCGGATCACCTGAGGTCAGGAGTTCAAGACCAGCCTGGTCAACATGGTGAAACCCCATCTCTACAAAAATGCAAAAATTAGCTGGGCATGATGGTGGGCGCCTGTAATCCCAGCTACTCGGGAGGCTGAGGCAGGACAATCACTTGAACCCGGGAGGCGGAGGTTGCAGTGAGTCAAGATGGCGTGCCACTGCACTCCAGCCTGGGTGACAGAGCAAGACTCCATGTCAAAAAAATAAATAAAAATGAAATAAATTAATTTCATCCTTTCTTTTTTTTTTTTGAGACGAAGTCTCACTCTTGTACCCCAGGTTGGAATGCAATGGTACAATCTGGGCTCACTGCAACCTCCGCCTCTGGGTTCAACCGATTCT
>NW_026652287.1:40458268-40532454 GCF_009828535.3 Hylobates moloch | reverse complement strand
TTTTTTTTTTTTTTTGAGACGGAGTCTCGCTCTGTTGCCCAGGCTGGAGTGCAGTGGTGCAATCTTGGCTCACCGCAAGCTCCGCCTCCTGGGTTCACACCATTCTCCTGCTTCAGCCTCCAGAGTAGCTGGGACTACAGGTGCCTGCCACCACGCCCAACTAATTTTTGTATTTTTAGTTGAGACGGGGTTTCACCTTGTTAGCCAAGATGGTCTCGATCTCCTGACCTCGTGATCTGCCCGCCTTGGCCTCCCAGAGTGCTGGGATTACAGGCGTGGCCACCGCGCCCGGCCAACCTGGCTAATTTTTTAATTTTTTTGTGAAGGGGTTTCACTGTGTTGCCCAGGCTGGTCTCGAACTCCTGGGCTCAAGCGATCCTCCTGCCTCAGCCCCCGCCTCCTGAAAATGCTGGGATTACAGGGATGAGCCACTGTGCCCTGCCCTCCTTTTACTTTTTTAATATGGCTACTAAAAATGAAAAATTCTACACGTGGCCTGCATCATCTGGTGGACAGTGCTGCCTGAGAGTTCCCTTTTTGCACTTCCTAGTGACCTAGTGATCGACTTTACACCTAGTCCCCTCGTGACGGGAAACCCTCTGTTGAAATAGCAGTGTCCTCGCCTCACTGGACTGGGACTAACACCAGGTGGAAAGGATTTCACGCTCACAGCCAAGCTGCCTCTCACACCAGATGGAGGAACTGAAAGTTACACCCTTTGCAGTTATTTTGGATTAAAAGCAAAAAGATTTTTGTGGAAGTGCCACAAAAGCCTGAAGTGTACCCAGCGGGCAGGACCCTCCACAGGCACCTCCACGCCCCACTCCTGCCCTGTGCCTGTAATCCCAGCACTTTGGGAGGCTGAGGCGGGCAGATCACTTGAGGTCAGGAGTTTGAGACCAGCCTCGCCAACATGGTGAAACCCCATGTCTACTAAAAAAATACAAAAATTAGCTGGGCGTGGTAGTGGGCACCTGTAATCCCAGCTACTCAGGAGGCTGAGGCAGGAGAAGTGCTTGAACCCGGGAGGCAGAGGTTGCAGTGAGCTGAGATCCTGCCACTGGTCTCTGGCCTGGGCGACAGAGCCAGACTCCGTCTCAAACAAACCAACCAACCAACCAACCAAAAAAACAAACAAAAACAAAAACAAAAAACCCCAACAACTCCTGGGGACTGGACCTGAAGGGGTCTTCGGAGTGTTAAGCTGGACACAGAGGGCAGGGGGGTGAGCTGAGGTGCAGGAGCCATGGGGAGCCCCCACCAGAACCTGCTACTCCTGCAGCGACGTTTGGGCAGAAGAAAATCCTCAAACAAAACCTCCAAGAACGTGCACGCCAGTCACCGCTCATCTTGGACACGTTTATTGCTAGAATCGGGTCTTAAGTTCTAAAGCGGGTCAGAAATATCCCGCGGTGAAGAAACGTTGTAATCATTGTAAAAATAATTAGCAGGTGACTAAGATCATGACCACAACTGACGAAGACGTGTGCAGATCCCACGAAAATACGAACGTTTGCTTGCCTGTCAACTTTACTAATAAAATCGGGCTCCAACCCAGGAGTGGCCAAGGGTCACTGGTGAAGGAAGGGCTGTCGGTGCCACCGCCCGATGCCTAGCACAACTGAGACCCCTCAGCCACGTGGTGGGGACGTGGGGTTCCCACCGCGTGGCCGAGCAGAAATTCCTTGAACTTCTCCCCCATCCAAGGAACTGTGGCATCTCGGAGGGCTGGACTGGCGCACGCCGGCTCAGGAGGGTGCCAGGGTCTGGGAATGTTCTCTTCACAACAGAACAGGAACGCACAGTCAGCTTTTGTAAAGTGCTCGGATACTCAGTACAAAAATACAAAACACTGATGATAAACATGGCACACATGGGATCTGACGGGGGTGGAGAGTGTCACTGATGGCCAAGGACTGGGCTGGGTAGAGTTGAGGTCGTCAGAGGGGCCAGGAGCCTGGGGACACCCGGCCACTCACTGTGTTCTCAGGACCTTGTCACCGACGGGCTGTATGGCTGTGGGGCTCTGGTTCCCAGTTGGCACCAGCTCCTGCCCCACCCCCAGCTCCTGCCCCGCCCCCTCCTAAGCCCACGGCACCCAGTGGGCGCCTCTGCCCAGGGGAGCACTTCCTGACGGAGTTTCCCCTCCCCTGTGCCCATCTGTCCCCGAGTGGTGGGAATGTCCCTATTCACTGTATTCAGCATCACAGGAGTGCCTCTGCCAGCACAGTGGGAGAAGGGCTGAATCCCCCCAGGATCTGCGGTTCCCAGGACCCTGGGTTCGGGAGAAGGACTTGGCCCTGGCAGGGGCTCACGTGTACCCCACTGGGAACAAGGATGATCAGCCAGGACCCAGTCCTGCCACCAATGCTTGGGGTGCAGAACAAGGCTTGAAATGTGCCCTTTCTCCACCGGAGCCAGATCATGGATGGATCTCACTACCCTGGGATGTCCCAGCACCTTTGACACTGCCCAACACCTCCTTCCTCCACTCCTCCAGGGGAGGGACCATGAACTGCAACAGCTCACTACAAGCGAGGAGCCCGCACAGCGGCCACTTGTCCACTTGCTGCAACGTCTCTAGGTGCTTCCTCTGCATGCCCTGGGACATGGCACTCTCGACAGTCTGTGATGTGCCAGCCCCTGCCTGGAAGGTGGGACGCCAGCCCTGGGAGCTCATTTCCTGGGGGCTGAGGACCCTGTGCCCGGGGTGTGTACCCACCCTGGCTGAAGCTAGAGGCCCAGTCCCCCAGACAGGCTGAGCGTGTGAACAGCAACGGGTGCCCTCAGGAAGCAGTTTGGGAAATAGCTGGTTTCAAAACCAATGCCAAGTAAAAAGGGGCAAAGGTCAGCCCCTTTCACAATGGGCTTCCAAACCCACAGAACCTGACTGGAGGGTACTGATGTTCCCTCAGTGGGCCCTGCCCCGTGGCCCTCTCTGCCCATGCCCCCGTGCCTGGCTCATTCCCTGGCCCTGAGGTGAACCTGCGTGGGGCTCTGTTTGGGACATGGATTCTGCCTGACTCTGGGGACAGATGCTGCCGACGCCACCTGGCCCCTCCTGGTGCCCTAACCCTTGGCTCCACTGTCGTGCAGTGGCTGTGGAGCGTGGCCCCGGCCGGCAGCTCCTTCTCAAAGCAAGGTCTGTCCTGTCCTCAGCTCCGTGCACAGCCGGCACCGTTCCTCACTGCCTCGGAAAAACAGCTCGGAGTTGATCTCCCCGTCACCCGGATGGGGTGCTATGATTTCAGACAGCTCCCTGGTTTAGTTCTGGCTCAACTTTCCATTAAAAACTTTCCTTTTTGAAAAAAAAAAAAAAAAAAAAAAAAGGTTCAGAAAGTGACCCAGGCACCACCGCTAATCTTACAGAAACAGCTGCGAGGCCCAGAGCACCGACAGGCCGGCCCCTGCCAGGCGGTCATTGGTGGTTTGCTAGGGAAGAGGAGGGGACAGCTGGGTGGGCATGGTGACCCCATGGGGGTCCCCAGAGGGCAGGAAGGGTGGGCAGGGCAGGGAGGGGCCTTGCACCTTGAGTCACGGCCCTTTTAGAAGAAGATGACGTCTTCTTTGCTGGCGTCCTCCTTGGTGCTGAGTGGTGTGGCCGGCAGTGGTGAGGGAGCTGGGGGCCCGGGCAGGAGGGCTGTGCCCCCAGCCTTGAGAGAGAAGCCCTCGGAGGGGGCTGGCGGTGGGCTCGGGGCGGGGAAGCCAGGGTCTGGAACAGAGAGAGGGTTCAGACTGAGCAGTCGCCAGGTGGTGCCGCAGCTGCCAAGTGGTGCCGCAGCCCTGCTGCCCTGGGACTGGGCTCATGTCAGGGGGTGGGGGCTCACCTGGTGGGGGTGCAGGGCTGTGTCCGCCGGGCAGGATAGGGCTCAGTGAGCGGCGGTTCCGTGAGGTGCTCTCATCTTTCCCCATGAGCTTGTTGAGCAGCAGCTGCTGCTTCAGGTCGAAGGACGCTGGAAGAGGGAAGGTGCTTGGGCCAGCTCCAGGCTGGCCAGTTGTCCCCACCCCCCAAGGGGAGCCTCCGAGAGCAGAGGGGCCTGCCCATCCCCACCTGACACTTCCCACGGGCAGCCTAGATCCCATGACCTGAGCTGCTCAGATGCTAAGCCCCAGATTCAGGGAGAATGGCCCCAACCTCGCTGCGGAAGGACCTGCAGAGTCACCTGGCATCTGGAGGGGAGGCTGAGCCTCCTGTGGAAATAGCACAGGCCCTAGTGACTATGGGACACACCCTTAATCTTCAGAGAATGTCCCAGAACATCCCTGGTTGTCCCCCAGGGAGGTGTCCCCCAGAGGAGCAGGGCTGGCTCTCGTGCCAGAGGAGCCCCTGGGCATCCTCCGTGGAAACACTGCGGCTGCTCTGGGCTCCGTGTCCCCCTCTGTGGAACGGCTCTGTGGAATGAGGATGATGCGCAGAGGCGCCTGCACCTGTCCCTGTCCTGGCTGTGCTGATCCTAGGTGGCCAGGGATCTCTGCCTTCTTGCTCGTGTCCCTTTCTAAGGCTCCTGGTCCCCATCCCACTGTTTTGAAGGTCAAGGTGGGGAAGACACAGGGTGGATCATCTCAGTTTTGGGCCTGGAGACCAAACACGGCCCTGTGTGGGGTGGCCTCAGCCACGAGGCCAACTGTGCCTTCTGGTTTTCCTCTCCAGAGGATGGCACAGGTGTCCCGAATTTCCTGGCTCCCAGGGAGCCCCTAGAGCCTGACCAGTTTCACCTTCCAGGCCCAGGCGAAGGGGCGGGGCCAGCTCACCTGAGCTCTCCCAGCGCTGAGAGCCCCTGCTCTTGCCACCCTTGTCCTTGCCACCCTTGGTGGAGGCCGCCAGCTTGGTGGGGATCTGCTGCTGCACGGCTGCCTGCCTCTGGAACTGGTTGGTGGCGCTGAGCAGCTGGATGGGCACATCGCTCTTGGCCAGCCGGCTCTCGGTGGGGGCGCTGTCCCGGCGAGCCACCTCGGGGCGCTCTGCGTACTCTGGCCCCACGCCGGACAGCAGCATGCTCACCCGAGGCCCCTCCAGCCCTTCCCCGTTGAAGCTGGGAGGGTGGCTTGGGGGCTGGGCCTGGGGGGACAACAGCAGATACATCCAATGCGAGGTTCCTGCTGTGCAGCCTCTGGAGAGCCCCCGAGGGTCGTGCGCAGGAGACCCTCGACCTCTCCTGTTCTGGACAGAGCCAGGTGCAGCCTGAAGGAGCTGCCGGTCATTGCCTGTCCCTAACCTTTGCTAAATGTGCATACTTGTGGTGACATTCAGTGGCACCCATACTGTCACACACTCATATACAAACATCTCACACATCCGTGTCCACATCTGTTCACAGAACCCATGGTTTATAGATTTGTTTTCAGAGACACGGTCTTGCTCTGTCACCCAGGCTAGAGTGCAGTGGCACAATCATAGCTCTTGAGCCTCTTGGGCTCAAATGATCCCCCTGCCTCAGTCTCCCAAGTAGCTGGGATTACAGGTATGTGCCACCACGCCCTGCTAATTTTTGTATTTTTTTTTTTTAGAGACGAGGTCTCACTACGTGGCCCAGGCTGGTCTCAAATACCTAGCCTCAAGCAATCCTCCGGCCTCAGCCTCCCGAGTAGCTAGGGTGCACACTATGGCCCCCAGCTTCATTTTTTTTTTTTTTTTTTTTTTGAGACAGGGTCTCACTCTGTTGCCCAGGCTGGAGTGCAGTGGCGTGATCACGGCTCATGGCAGCCTCATTCTCCCGGCCTCAAGTGATCTACCTCAGCATTCCAAGTAGCGGGGACCACAGGTGCAAGCCACCATGCCATTTTTGTATTTTTTTGTAGAGATGGGAGTTTCACCATGTTACCCAGGCTGGCCTGGAACTCCTGCGCTCAAGCAATCCGCCCACCTCCACCACCCAAAGTGCTGGGATTACAGGAGTGCATTTTCTTTTTAAGAAGTTTCTAACATTTATGGAATGTTTTGAGCAACAGCGTTCTGTTAAGCATTTAGCCAGCTCTGAGAAAGGTTCTGCATTGCGGCATGAGCTGTTAATGCAAGGGTATGCCGTGCCGTTTGCTCTTACACTCCTGCACGCATGCACCCGTGAACTCTGTCACCTGCATGCACTCGTGCAAATGCACGTGCAAACCAGTCACCCCCCCATCTGCGCACACTGGCTGCTGCGCGCTCACCTCGGCCAGTGTGTCGGGCGGCAGCGCGCCTGGCGCGGTGTTCTGCTTCTTGAGGCGGCGCAGCAGCTCCAGGCGCTCCCGCTCGCGCTCCACGGCACGCTGGGCCTCGCGCAGCCGCTCCAGGTCGTGCTGGTAGGCCTGGCGCTGGCGCTCCAGCTCGGCCCGCTCCTGCTCCAGCCGCTCGCGTAGCTGCCGCGCCTCGCCCTCGCGCTCCTGCAGCCTCGCGCCCGCACGCTCCAGCTCCTGTTGCTGCCGCTGTCGCTCGCGCTCCCAGCGCTGCTGCTCCTGCCGCAGCTGGCTCTGCAGCTTCTCCACGGCCGCGCGCTCCTCCCGCTGCTTCTCGAAGTTGCGTTGCCGCTCCTGCTCCAGCAGCAGGTTCCCACGCGTCGACTGCAGCCGGAACTGCTTCTCGCGCTCCTGGATGGCAGCCCGCTGCGTCTCTACATAGCTGTCCTGGTGGGCGATTACCGCCTGCGGAGGGCCAGGGCCAGGCGAGTGAGAGCCGCACCTGCGCCCCAGCCAACCAGGAAAGGGCACGCGTGGCCGGCCCCAACCCGCCCCTGTACCTGAAGGTTCAGGAGCAGCTGGGACAGTGTCTGGATCCGCTGGACAAGCTGCGGAGAGGAGAGGGAGATTGATGCTAGTTATTGGGCTGAGGCCACACGCGCGTGCACAAGGCCCTGGGGAGATGGAGACCCGCGGGCGCCTACCTCCGACTCCAGGACTGTGGGCAGACGGGGATCAGATTCCGTGCCTGGCGCCTCCACCTGGGAAGAGGACACCGTCAAACCAGAGAGAGCGGCTCAAGACCCATACAACTAGACTCAAGCCTGCTTCTTCTTATCTCCTTTTTTTTTTTTGAGACAGAATTCTGCTCTTGTTGCCCAAGCTGGAGTGCAGTGGCGCGATCTCGGCTCACTGCATCCTCCAGCTCCTGGGTTCACGGAATTCTCCTGCCTCAGCCTCCCGAGTAATTGGGATTATAGGCTCCAGCCTCCATGCCTGGCTAATTTTGTGTATTTTTAGTAGAAACAGAGTTTCACCATGTTAGCCAGGCTGGTCTCAAACTCCTGACCTCAGGTGATCCGCCCGCCTCGGCCTCCCAAAGTGCTGGGATTACAGGCATAAGCCACCATGCCTAGCTTCTTTTTTTTTTTTTTTTCAGACAGGGCCTTGCTCTAGAGTGTAGTGGCCTGATCCTCTTACCTAGGCCTCCTGAGTAGCTGGGACTACAGGTGTGCACCACCAGGATCAGCTATTTTTTTTTTTTTTTTTTTTTTGAGATGGAGTTTTGCTCGTTGCCCAGGCTGGAGTGCAATGGCACGATCTCAGCTCACTGAAACCACCACCTCCCTGATTCAAGTGATTATCCTGCCTCAGCCTCCCAAATAGCTGGAATTACTCGAATGTGCCACCACGCCTGGCTAATTTTGTATTTTTAGTAGAGGCGGGGTTTCACCATGTTGGTCAGGCTGGTCTCGAATTCCTGACCTCAGGTGATCCACCTGCCTTGGCTTCCCACAGTGCTGGGATTACAGGCATGAGCCACCACACTCAGCAGCTATTTTTAACTTTTTTGAAATAAAGTCTTGCTTGGTTGCCCAGGCTAGAGTGCAGCGGCGCAATCTCGGCTCACTGCAACCTCCACCTCCTGGGTTCAAGCGATTCTCCCACCTTAGCCTCCTGAGTAGCTGGAATTACAGGTATCCACCACCACGCCCAGCTAATGTTATATTTTTAGTAGAGACAGGGTTTCACCATGTTGGCCAGGCTGGTCTCAAACCCTGGACTCAGGTGATCCACCTGAGTCGGCCTCCTGAAGTGCTGGGATTATAGGCATGAGCCACCGCACCCAAAGGATCAGCTATTTTAAAAATATTTTGTCGACATGTGGTCTTGCTATGTTGCCCAGGCTGGTCTCAAACTCATGGCCTCAAGTAATCCTCCCAAGGCCAGGTATGGTGGCCTTGCCTGTAATCCCAACACTTTGGGAGGCCAAGGCAGGAGGACTGCTTGAGCCCAGGAGTTGGAAACCAGCCTGAGCAACCATAGTGAGACCCTGTACCTATAAAAATTTTAAAAATTAGTCAGGTGTGGGGGTGTGCACCTGTAGTCTCAGCTACTTGGGAGGCTGAGGTGCGAGGATTGCTTGAGCCTAGGAGTTAGAGGCTGCGTGAGCTGTGATCACGCCACTGCCCTTAAGCCTGGGTGACAGAGTGAGACCTTGTCTCCAAAAAAAAAAAAAAAAAAAAAAAAAGTGATCCTCCCACCTCGGTCTCCCAACACACTGGGATTATGGGTGGGAGACACTGCACCCAGCCCCTGCTTATTATTGAAAATATATCCCTTAGTGTGGATAACAGGAAGGACCCAGGACCAGGTCATGACTGGGAACACAGTCCCTGCTAATCATCTGACTTGTGCAAATCTGGGTGTTCGGAAAACGAGGGGCTGGGGCCACCTGGGAGGTAGAGTGGGCTTGGCTATGAGGCCTGCGTGCCAGCTCCGGCCACAGGGGCAAGTCCAAGCCTCAGAGCTGACCAGAGGCAGCTGGCCTTGGCCTCTGACCCCTAACCTGGGCAGGCTCCAGTAGGCACCTGGCCTTCTCATTCAAAAGCAAAGGAACAGCCGGGGAGATCTGGCATCTGGTGGGCGCCACCACACCTGCCCCGGCTGAAAGCTGGTGGGCCCTGTAGGGGGTTCCTCGCCTGTTGATGAAGCCATGGTGAGTGCCCTGAGCCTGTCCCCTCCCCAGCCTTCCTCCTGGGGACCTCTTGCATTTCCCGGGAGGTTGCAGGAAGAAATCACCTGCCAGCGAGTTAATCTGGGCTGAGATACTGTTATTCACCACAAAACGAACACTTGTCCATGCTGATGAGACTAAAACTAGACAACCCCAGCGGAAGCTCTCACACGCATGAATCCTTATGACGACTCAGACTGTACCGGGCAAGTGATATCCACGTACCACCTGCGGCGATTCCTCGGAGCCCCCAGGAATGTCACTGTCACTGAGCTTCGAGTCCGGGCTGTTCGGGGGGCCTCGCCAGTCTCGGGGCCTGGGGTCGGTGCTGCTGACTTTCTTCTTGAAACTGCCATCTGAGAACCCCAAGCCAGGGGCGTGAGGATGCTGCCATCCCATGGGGAGGGGGAAGCTTCCCAGTCCACCCCCAGCCCCTGCCCAGGTAGGAAACCCAGGCTGGGCCCAAATGGTGGCATCTGCAGCACAGACGCCTGCTGGAGAGGGGTGGGCTGGTCTGGGTGCTGCTATCACAACATAACCAACAATGTCTGGAGGGTTTGAGAAGGTTCCAGAAAACTGGCTGGGCGTGGTGGCTCACGCCTGCAATCCCAGCACTTTGGGAGGCTGAGGCGGGCGGATCACCTGAAGTCAGGAGTTCGAGACCAGCCTGGCCAACATGGCGAAACCCCATCTGTACTAAAAATACAAAGTAGCTGGGCGTGGTGGCGTGTGCTTGTGGTCCCAGCTACTTGGGAGGCTGAGACGGGAGAATCACTTGAACCCGAGAGACAGAGGTTGCAGAGAGCCGAGATTGCACCACTGCACTCCAGCCCGGGCGATAGAGTGAGACTCTGTCTCAACAACAACAAAAAAGAAGGTTCCAGGAAACCCTACACAAGCTAATGTGCATCCTGAGGGGCGTCCCTGGGGGCGGGAGGGGAGACGGCCCCACTCTTACTCTTGGTGGGGCTGTTTGCGCAGTCGTAGCCCGCGAAGGTCTCAGCCCTCCTGGGCGGGCCTGTGGAGCTGCCTCCGTCTTCCGCCTGGCTGTTGGCGCTGCCCAGCCGCCTGCAGATCAGGCTCTGGATGCCCTCGACTGTGGAAGGAAGGGGACAGGAAGCACGGGTCGCCCTGCGGAAGTGTGCTGGGGGAATACGGAGCGCTGGGGCAGCGAGACTGGGGTGGATGGAGGGACTCACTGGGGTGGTGATCGCCTGCCCCCTACTGTCTACCATGGGATTTCAGCCCCACTGTCCCTGTGCACACGCTTACTTCAGGTACGGCCACCAGGACAGGCCAATCCGCATCTAAGTGAGAGGACAGGGCTGTGGGGCAGCCATGGGGAGGGCGGGTACAGGCTCCTGCAGCCCCTTCCACCAGGCCGCCCTGGGCCAGGGGCTGGCGAATGCTGGATGTGGCCCTGCCCAGGGTCAGCAGGAAACACTTGGTGTGTTATATGACAATGACCATACACTGAGTGTGTGACAATGGCCATATGGGAGAGTGACTTTGTGGGCAAGGGCTGTCCACAGAAAGCCCTCTAGGACCAACAAGCTGTGGCCAGGCACAGAGGTGGCGAAAAGAACATTCCAGGCCAAGATGCGGGATATGAGAGTGTCCCCAGGGAGCTAAGAACAATGGCCGTTGGAGCTGGGTGGAAGGATGTCAGTGGGCCTGGAGAGAGAAAGACTGACCCCCGTCTCTGCCTTCTTATTCTCTGGAAGGAAGGGGCTGCGTCGGCTTCCCTCACTGTTGAAAGAGCAGATTGAGGCAGGGTGCGGTGGCTCACGCCTATAATCCCAGCACCTTGCGGGGCAGAGGAGGGTGGATCATCTGAGGTCAGGAGTTCGAGACCAGCCTGGCCAACATGGTGAAACCCAATCTCTACTAAAAATACAAAAATTAGCCGGGCGTGGTGGCGGGTGCCTGTAATCACAGCTACCCAGGAGGCTGAGGCAGGAGAATTACTTGAACCCAGGAGGTGGAGGTTGCAGTAAGCCGAGATCACGCCACTGCACTCCAGCCTGGGTGACAAAGCGAGACTACATCTCAAAAAAAAAAAAAAGAAAAAAAGAAAGAGCAGACTGGGCACTGACTGCCTGCCCAAGTGGCCAGCCCAGGGGCCTGGCAGCTGTGTTAGAGCTGTGCGTAGGGACCCCCTGAGGGAGTGTGCATGTGTTTTTCTGGGGATATCACCAGGGACCCACCTCTCAAGAAGAAGAGGAACCTCTGGTGCGTAGGGAACCAGTCTCAGTCAACTTCAGATCCTCCCCACGGCCCGGCTTAGAGCCTCCGCATGCAGGGAGCATCAGAGCGGTGTTGAATGAGGAGAAAGTGCTTTATGTCTGCAAGGAGGGGCTTGGCCCAGATTATGTCTAAGGCCCTTCTGGCTCTGGCAGGCACCAGTAGGGGGTCAGTGCTGCTCCTGGGCCCCCCCAGATAGAAGCCTGTCCTGGACAGAGTGCCGTGTCGGCCATACTGAGCCGTGAGCCTGGCCTGGGGTCCCCTGAGGAGCCCACCCAGGCAAGACTGCACCCTTGAGGTGTGGGCAGCCAACTTACTCTCGCTCATGGCTGACTTGAGAATTAGCTCCCCCTGCAGGGTCTCGGATGGGTCCCCTCCACGGAATAGGCCTCGGGGCTGGGGCAGGTCTTCGAGGCCGCCCATCTCGGCCATCTCCAAGTAGATCTGCTGTTTCTCTAGGAGGCTCTGCGCGATCAGCTGGTCTTTCATGCTCAACCGCTCTGCAGAGTGATGGTGGAGGTGACAGTCAGCCCTGTCGGCCTTCCCTGGAATTGTCTGAGCCCCGAGGACTGGCCTAAGGATGAAGACCCCCGCTGGCCCTGCCCTGAGGTAGGCTGCCCCCTTGTGTCCTGCATTCCTGGGAGGTAGGGGAGGGCATGGCCTTGTCCTCTGATTATTTTCCCCCTTGTTATAAAAATCAGGTTAGCTGTGGTGGCTCAGGCCTACGATCCCAGTACTTAGGGAGGCCAAGGTAGGAGGACTCTTGCGGCCTAGAGTTCGAGACCAGCCTGGGCAACATAATGAGACTCTGTCTCTACAAAGAAATAAAAAATTAGCTAGTTGTGGTGGTGCATGCCTGAGAAATGAGGCAGGAGGATCGCTTGAGCCCAGGAGTTCAAGGCTGCAGTGAGCCATGACTGCACTACTGCACGCCAGCCTGGCCAACAAAGCAAGACCCTGTCTCTAAAATAAACAAAATAAAATCGAACACAGTAGGATGTGAGCAAGGATTGTATCGGGCCCATTTATTAGTCTGGGACCAACTTAGAGCCTTAGAAAACTGAATTTTCCATCCTCCCTTTCTTTCTTTCCTTCCTTCTTCTTTTGAGAAGGAGTCTCGCTCTGTCGCCCAGGCTGGAATGCAGTGGCACAATCTCGGCTCACTGCAACCTCCAACTCCCAGGTTCAAGTGATTCTTCTGCCTCAGCCTCCTGAGTAGCTGGGACTATAGGCACGCACCACCATGCCTGGCTAATTTTTTGTATTTTTAGTAGAAACGGGGTTTTGCCATCTTGGCCAGGCTGGTCTCAAACTCCTGATCTCAAAGTGCTGGGATTACAGGAGTGAGCCACCGCACCCAGCCTAATTTTTAAATTTTTTGTAGAGACGGGGTTTCGCCATGTTGTCCAGGCTGGTCTCAAACTCCTGGCTTCCAGTGATCCATCTGCCTTAGCCTCCCAAAGTGCTGGGATTACAGGCATGAGCCACCATACCACGCCACTTATTGTTTTAGTATTATCCAATTTAGAAATGAATAATACAAGGCCGGGAGCGGTGGCTCACTCCTGTAATCCCAGCACTCTGGGAGGCCGAGGCAGGCAGATTATCAGGTCAAGAGATCAAGACCATCCTGGCCAACATGGTGAAACCCCGTCTCTACTAAAAAACACAAAAATTAGCGGGGCGTGGTGGCTTGCGCCTATAGTCCCAGCTACTCGGGGGGCTGAGGGAGGAGAATCTCTTGATGCCAGGCGCAGTGGCTCATGCCCGTAATCCCAGCACTTTGGGAGGCCGAGGTGGGTGGATCATGAGGTCAGGAGATTGAGACCATCCTGGCTAACACGGTGAAACCCCATCTGTACTAAAAATACAAAAAATTAGCCGGGCGTGGTGGCGGGCGCCTGTAGTCCCAGCTACTCGGGAGACTGAGGCAGGAGAATGGCATGAACCCAGGAGGCGGAGCTTGCAGTGAGCTGAGATCGTGCCACTGCACTCCAGCCTGGGCAGTAGAGCCAGACTCTGTCTCAAAAAAAAAAAAGAAAAAGAAAAAGAAAAAGAAAAAGAAAAAGAAAAGAGAATCCCTTGGACCCGAGAGGCGGAGCTTGCAGTGAGCCAAGATCATGCCATTGCACTCCAGCCTGGCGACAGAGCGAGGCTCCGTTTAAAAACAAAAAAGATAAAATAAAAAAAAATACAGACATTGAAAGGGAAGAAGGGAGCTTGCTGCAGGCTACAGGGTATCAGGAATTGTTCTTGACAAAGCGCTCACTGAACGCGGGTGAACCTTAACATCACACGCAGCGAGAGAAGCCAGACCCAAAAGGCCGCATGGTGTGTGACTCCATTTATGTGGAATGTCCAGACAGGCCAATCCACAGAGACAGGAAGTAGATTCCTGTTGCCAGGGTTGGGGCATGGGGTGGGGAGTGACTGTTAACAGGGACGGGGCTTCTTTCTGGGGTGGTGGAACGTTCTAGTTAACGTGATTCTGGCTGCATAATTGGAAATGCACTGAAATGCCACTGAACCCAACGCTTGGGAGGGTGAGTGGCATGGTGTGTGAATTACATCTCAGTAGTGTAATTAAACAAACAGGGAGGAGGAAGCTCTGGAAGGAGGCTGTAGGGGCCCTGTGCTATTCCTTCGTATGGGGCTGGGATGCCCTGTCGAGCTCCTGGCTGCACGAGGATGGGGTGGTGGTGGTGTGCGTGGCTGTGCGGTTGGCTCTGGAAGGGGCTCAGGGCCCCTGAGCTCTCCTCCCTCCCTCTCCCACATACCCCCGAAAGGGCTAAGTGACCTCTGGAGATCGCTGTGTCATGGCACAGCCCCGTTCTAATGCTTCACAGAACTGCAGGACATGGCACAGCCCACGGGAAAACGCTGGGTCACTTGGGGGGCAGTTCGCCCTCTGTGGCCAGTCCTGATGGGGGGCCCAGGGCTCACCATGCAAGGGGTGTGCCCACAACGCTGTCTCCCCCTCACCTTGAAAGTCCCGGAGTCTCGTGGCGCGGGCCTCGACCACCTTCCTTTCCTCTTCGGGCAGGCTGAAGGGCCCCTCCTCCTCGTCAGGGCAGCTGCAGGGAGAGGAGTCGGGTGGGTAACTGCGCTTCCCAGGCAGGCCGGCCTCCGGCACAGACGCTGGTTCTGCAGAACCAGCCGCCACGACCGTCTCTGACTTTTGAAGTGATTTAGCTTGTTCGTGGTACAGGAGGACGAGGAGGGGAAGAGAGAGAGCCACTGACATTCATCCCACCCCAAAGCGCCAGGGCATAACCAGGAAGAGGCTTTACGTGCCTGCCTGTGACTTAGAGGAGGAGTCCAGCGGACAGCGGGCTTGCAGGGGACCTGCCAGGTGCAGGTGGTGGCTGCAAGCCCCACAGAGGTACAGCTACTGTGGATGGGGGAGTCTGAACTAGGCTAAGGCACCAGGAAGCCTCCAGGAATCAAGAGAGGGAGTGGACAGGCATGGTAGCTCACGCCTGTAATCCCAACACTTTGGGAGGCCAAGGCAGGAGGATGGCTTGAGGCCAGGAGTTCAAGACCAGCCTGGGCAACACAGTGAGGCCCCATCTCTACAAAAATTAAAAATCTAGCTGGGTGTGGTGGTGTGTGCCTGTAGTTCCAGCTACTTGGGAGGCCGAGGGGGTATGATGTCTTGAGCCCAGGAGTTTGGGTTGCAGTAAGCTATGATTGTGCCAGCGCACTCCAGCCTGGGTGACAGAGCAAGAGCCCGACTCTAAAAAACAAAACAAAACAAAACAAAACAAAACAAAATAGGCTGGGCGCAGTGGCTCACGCCTGTAATCTCAGCTACTCGGGAGGCTGAGGCAGGAGAATCGCTTGAACCTGGGAGGTGAAGGCTGCAGTGAGCCGAGATTGCATTACTGCACTCCAGCCTGGGCAACAGAGCAAGACTTTGTCTCAAAAAAAAAAAAGAAGGAGGGGAAGCCAGCTGGTTCCAGGCCCTGAGGGGTGCTCGGCCCAAGGAGGAAGGACAAGATGCCAGGAAGCACAAGACGCCATGCCCTGCTCCAACAAATCTGGCCCTAGAATGCAGACAGCCCGCCATGGCAGGTGCAGTGGCCCACGCATGCAGAAAGGCCCAGGTTACAGCTGCCTTTTGAGGCCCGTTGGCCTCAACATTCCAACAGGTTGAGTCATCAGAAGGAGCTGGAATGGTGTCATGGGTCCCAAGCTGGGATGAGGGAGTTCAAGGTCACAGCCGATGGCCAACCATCGAAGCCAAGGGTGGACCAGTCAGTGGAAGGAACACAGCGGGTGGGGAGACCCCCCAGGCCCTCCTCACCTCTCCACAGCCCTTCGGATATGGGCCATCCAGGCGTTCCTGTCCTCTTTGGAGCTCGTGTAGATTTCATACATCTCTGGCCCTTGCAAGGAGGCGCTGATCAGAAACATCGCTTTCTCCTCGTTGGCCACTTCCCTCACGATGAGCTTTTGTAACGAGATGACGGGTGGCTTTGAGTCCTGCATGGGTAGAGGGCATTGGGGAGGTCACCCTTTACCCCACCGCACCCAAACAGCAGCGAGGTCAAGGGCCTGGTGAGGGGAACTATGAGTGGGGGTCACGCTCCTCGTTTCTTTTCAAACAATTCAAAGCAGAAATATTTTGCCATCTGGGGGAAAAAGACACTATTGCAATGAAATCCTAGAATCCTTTTTTTTTTTTTTTTTTTAACTATCTTGGAGGCCAGGTCTTGCTCTGTCACCCAGGCTGTAGTGCAGTGGTGCAATCATTGCTCCCTGCAGCCTTGACCTCCCAGGCTCAAGTGATCCTCCCACCTCAGCCTCCTGAGTAGCTGGGATTATAGGTGCATGCCGCCAGGCCCAGCTAAGTTTTGTATTTTTTATAGAGATGAGATCTCACTATGTTGCCCAGGCTGGTCTTGAACTCCTAGGCTCAAGTGATCCTCCTACCTCGGCCTCCCAAAGTGCTGAGATGACAGGAGTGAGCCATCTTGCCCCTTAGTATCCTGATAATGTGTCAATTTTGTCAGCTTAAAAATTTTTAAAAATAGTCAGCAACGCACATACACACGACAAAGCTCAAAAGATACAACAGTATGTAGTATATAACAACAAATAAACCCATCTCTGTCTTGTGCCTCAGGCCACCCAGAGCCACCGGTATTTCTAGTCTGTCACGTATCCTTCAAGAGACAATGCCTCCACAGACCAGCAAAACATACATTTTAACTGGCTAGAGTGGGCTACACTGTGTTCCCCACAAATCATATGAGGTCCTGACCCCCAGTACCTCAGAATGTGGCTGTCTTTGGAGATGGGGCCTTTAAAGAGGTGATTAAGGTCTGGGTGTGGTGGCTCACTCCTGTAATCCCAGCACTTTGGGAGGCTGAGGCAGGCAGATCACTTAATCAAGGAGTTCAAGACCAGTGTGGCCAACGTGGTGAAACCCCGTCTCTACTAAAAATACAAAAAGTAGCTGGGTGTGGCGGCGGGAACCTGTAATCCCAGCTACTCAGGAGGCTGAGGCAGGAGAATCACTTGAACTCGGGAGGTGGAGGTTGCAGTGAGTCGAGATTGTGCCATTGCACTCCAGGCTGGGTGACAGAGCGAGACTCTGTCTCAAAAAAAAAAAAGAGAGAGAGAGAGAGAGATGATTATGGCAAAATGAGATCATATGGGTGGGCTCAAATCCAATCCAATCTGACTGGCATCCTTCTAACAAGAGGAGATTAGCAGAGACACACACAGAGGGATGGCCACGTGAGGACACAGAGTACAGACGAGCAGATGGCTGTCTACAAGCCAACGGGCCTCAGAAGAAACCAACCATGCCAACACCTTCATCTTGGACTTTCAGCCTGCAGAAACGTGAGACGATAAATTTATGTGGTCTAAACCACCCAGTCCATGATACTTTGTTTATAGCAGCCTCAGCAAACAAATACACTGGTTGAGAACACACCAGCAGCTGGATGCGGTGGCGCAAGACTGTAATCCCATCACTTTGGGAGGCCAAGGCAGGAGGATCACTTGAGGTTAGGAGTTGGAGACCATCCTGGCCAACATGGTGAAACCCCATCTCTACTAAAAATACAAAAAATTAGCCAGGCCTGTTGACGGGTGCCTGTAATCCCAGCTACGTGGGCCTGGGAAACTCACAGGTGCCCCTTCCATGGGCAGTTTCAGCCAACCTCCCAACAAGGTCACAGCAAGCAGGGCCCTTCGTCTGTTTTTTGTTTGTTTGTTTTGTTTTTTTGTTTTGAGATAGAGTCTCGCTCTGTTGCCCTGGCTGGAGAGCAGTGGTGCAATCTTGCTGGAGAGCAGTGGCACAATCTCAGCTCACTGCAACCTTCGCCTCCTGGGTTCAAGTGATTCTCCTGCCTCAGCCTCCTGAGTAGCTGGGACTACAGACATGGGCCACCATGCCCGGCTAATTTTTGTATTTTTAGTAGAGGTGAGGTTTCATCATGTTGGCCAGGCTGGACTTGAACTCCTGAGCTCAAGTGATCCACCCACCTTGGCCTCCCAAAGCGCTGGGATTATAGGCGTGAGCCACAGCACCCAGCTGACCCTTCGTCTGAATAGACAGGATACATACCACAGAAGCAAAGACGTATTTCTGATCTTTTTCTTGTAGCAGCAAAAGTACATCGGTCAGCAGGACGGCCAGGACATCTGGGAAAACAGCATGGAAGGAGGCATCTTAAAGGTCCCATGGCCAGGAGGTCTTGCTGGCAACCCCCACGGATGCCACTTCCCAGGAAGGTGTAAGCAGCGTGATGCTTCTGCCTGGGCCTAGAAGTTTCCTTTCTGCCTTGCCTGCACCCCCCATCACCTTTCCAGGTCTCAACCTTCAGCACCAATGAGCAGCCCGAGCCTCCTCTAAGTCCCTTCTGTGTCCAGAGCTCAAACCAGGGCTCCCGCCCGTGTTAGGCCACTGTGCCTGGCAGTTCTCTTTGCTGTAACAACACCTGCTGGGTCTGACCTTTGAGAGTCTGATATGGTTTGGCTGCATCCCCACCTACATCTCATCTTGAATTCCCACGTGCTGTAAGAGGGACCCGGTGGGAGGTAATTGAATCATGGGGGCAGATCTTTTCCATGCCTTTCTCGTGATAGTGAATGAGTCTCACAAGAGCTGACAGTTTATAAGGGGGAATTTCCCTGCACAAGGTCCCTCTCTCTTCGCCTGCTGCCATCCATGTAAGGCATGACTTGCTCCTCCTGCCTTCTGCCATGATTGTGAGGTCTTCCCCCCCAGGTGGAACTATTTAAGTCCATTAAACCTCTTTCTTTGGTAAGTTGCCCAGTCTCAGGTATGTCTTTATCAGCAGCATGAACACGGACTAATACAGCATCTCTCCCTCTGATGTCTCAGATGTGAACAGAGCTCTCTGTTCTCTCTGCTCCTGGGTCACCAGGACCCAAGCCACTGCAGCGATGCAGGCCAGGGGTGGTCTCAGTCCCCTCGTGCCCCTCAGTCCTCCTCAGTGCCTTGTCCCTGTATGAATGTCTCGTGCTGTATGGCTTCCTGCACATAGATGCAAACCCTGAGCTGTGTTTCAAGGGCAACGCCACTTTTGGGGAGCTGCTTCCAACACCCCTAAGTCAGATACGCTTTTGCTAATTCTCTCACACTGCAGCCTGCTGGCTTCCTTAAAGCATCTGCTGGACTTCTAACTAGTTTTTCCGTTTGTTTGCTTGTTTCTCTCTTTCAGCCCCAGTGACTGATGCCCTAAAAGGCTAGGCGCCAGGTCTTGCCTGGTGGGGTGTATTCCTACCATCCAACTCTGCGCCTGGCGGGCAGAAGGCACTCAACCTGTCTGTGAAATACACGCCTACTCAAATGATGAGTGGGCAAATGCTGTCATTTACCACCTCAGTGACTCCCTCAAGATCCTTAAAGATGCTGATGTGAATGGATAGCTTGGGATGTTTCTAAAGGCTCCAAAAATGAACAGGAAACCCAGGGATGAATCCTGAGCGCTCTCTGGTCTGAACTGCAACATGGGTCTTGAAAATAGGGCTCGGATCACACCCTGGGCAGCGAGTGGGATGCTTGGGGACATTGATCAGCAGTCCTGGGAGTATTCTCTACCCACATGGGGGCCACTCAGTGGCTGGGCCCATGGCAGGCAGGCTGGCCCATGACTAACCAGATGGGCAGCTGAGCGTGTTTGGAATTCTGGGCCCAAACCTGGGGTGTCACGATGTGTCACCAATGCCCTGGGTATCCATTTGGAAGTCAACGACTCAGCATGCCCTCCTGGTTTGTACTGCACCCTTCCAAAGACCAGAGGAGGAGGATGGTGATACAACCACCTTTTATGCTACACCCCAGCTGCCTTCCTCATCCTGACTCAGCTCATAACCTCCCTTCAGCCATGAAGTAGCCAGACTTCAGTGGCTCTGTGTCAGTTGACACCCACCAAACCAAGATGGTGCCCACTGATCCGAGATGATGCCACCACTCCCAAGACCATGCCACCAGTCCAAGATGGCACCCACCAATCAAAATGGTGGCCACTGATCCAAGAGGGAGCCCACTGATCGAGATGATGCCACCATTCCAAGATGGTGCTCATTGATCCAAGATGGTACTCACTGATCCAGGATGATGTCACTACTTCCAAGACTATGCCACCAATCCAAGATGGAACCTACTGATCTAAGATGGTGCCATCATTCCCAAGAGTGTGCCACCAATCCAATATGGCACCCACCAACCCAAATGGTGCCCACTGATTCAAGAGGGCACCCACCAAGATGGTGCCACTGATCCAAGATGGTGCTACCATTCCCAAGACCATGCCACCAATCCAAGATGGCACCCACCACTCCAAGAGGGTGCCCACAACTCCCAAGATGGTGCCACACATCCAATATGGTGCCACCACTCCAAGATGGTGCCACCACTCCAAGATGGTGCTGCTAATCCAATATGGCACCCACCAATCCAAGATGATGCCCACTGATCCAAGATGGCACCCATCACTCTAAGAGGGCACCCACAACTCCCAAGATGGTGCTACCAACCCAAGATAGCACCCACCAATCCAATATAGTGCCACCAATCCAACGTGGCACCCACCAATAAAAAATGGCAACCAACACTCCAAAATGGTACCCACTGATACAGGATAGTGCCACCAATCAAGAGAGTACCCACCAATCCAAGATGGTGACCACCTCTCCAAGATGGTACCCACTGATACAAGATGGTGCCACTAACCTAAGACAGTGCCCACCACTCCAAGACAGTGCCCACTGATCCAAGATGGCACCCACTAGAGGTGGCCAGGGGCAGGCCTTTACCTTTCAAGCGCCCTGATGTGGTCTTCCAGCATAGCATGCCCTCCAGGTGAAGCTGCCGCTGAAGCATGTCTTCCTTGCGGAAGGTGAGCCCGTTCTTGAGTTTGCTGGAGGACTTCAGGTCCATCTTCCCTGCGATCTCCCTGAGGCGCTGGCCCTTCTCACACTCACTGACCTTGGCGTCCACTTGTGAGATGATATCTTTGATGAGGTTCAAGGCCTGGGTCAGGTCTTCATAGTCCTCAGTGCCAGCTGCCACACATAGCAGAGTTAACGTCTTTCTTTTCCACTTTAACACAACAGAAGTGGACACACTCATGTATGGGCGTGTGGGATCTATGAGGTGTGTGGACACACTCATGTATGGGCGTGTGGGATCTATGAGGTGTGTGGACACACTATGTATGGGCGTGTGGGATCTATGAGGTGTGTGGACACACTATGTATGGGCGTGTGGGATCTATGAGGTGTGTGGACACACTCATGTATGGGCGTGTGGGATCTATGAGGTGTGTGGACACACTCATGTATGGGCGTGTGGGATCTATGAGGTGTGTGGACACACTCGTGTATGGGCGTGTGGGATCTATGAGGTGTGTGGACACACTCGTGTATGGGCGTGTGGGATCTATGAGGTGTGTGGACACACTCGTATATGGGCGTGTGGGATCTAGGAGGTGTGTGGACACACTCGTGTATGGGCGTGTGGGATCTATGTGGTGTGTTCTCCAAGGCCACCACTCAGAAGACCGTCAAGATCACTTCCCAACTGTAATCTCCTGAGATGCAAATAGTTCTCCAAGATAAATGCAACACTTTAGAGTTTAGTTTTGCGGCGGGGGGGGGGAGCGTTGTGGGGACAGAGTCTGGCTCTGTCGCCCAGACTGGAGTACAATGGCGCAATCTCAGCTCACTGCAACTTGTCTCTCAGGTTCAAGCGATTCTCCTGCCTCAGTCTCTGGAGTAGCTGGGATTACAGGCACCCGCCACCATGCCCAGCTACTTTTTTTGGTATTTTTAGTATAGACAGGGTTTTGCTATGTTGGCCAGGCTGGTCTCAAACTCCTGATCTCAAGTGATCTGCCTGCCTCAGCCTCCCAAAGTGCTGTGATTCCAGGCATGAGCCACCACGCCTGGCTCAGAGTTGAGTTTTTACCTAGGTAGAGCGTCCATCGAATGCAGAAGCTAAGGTGCAATTCAAGTGGCAAAACTGCCATGACTAGCTCCGTCTACCGCTTGGTAAACAAACTCTCCTCTGTCCCAATCCTTTCATAAAAGACTCCCAGCTGGGCGCGGTGGCTCACACCTGTAATCCCAGCAGTCTGGGAGGCCGAGGCGGGCGGATCACCTGAGGTCGGGAGTTCAAGACCAGCCTGGCCAACATGGAGAAACCTCGTCTCTACTAAAAATATATAAAAATTAGCCAGGCGTGGTGGACATGCCTGTCATCCCAGCTACTTGGGAGGCTGAGGCAGGAGAATCACTTGAACCCGGGAGGCAGAGGTTGCAGTGAGCCAAGATTGTGCCACTGCACTCCAGCCTGGGCCATAAGAGTGTCTTATTGCTGTCTTAAAATAAACAAATAAATAAATTAATTAATTAAAAAAATAAAAAGACTTCTTCCACCTTGTTGTGACTGGGATCTGGCTCGTCCCATTCCAAGGATGTGGCTTTTATAGCGGGGAAACTTGTTCATCCTCTCATAGCCTGAATTCACTGGTGAAGCAAGAGTTGTGGTCAGCATGGCCCTGGCTCCCAGAACTCCCGGCTGGACTGCCTGCCCTTCTCTGCCTCCCTGGCTCCAGACACATCCCTTGCTCAGCCCTGGTCATATGACACAGAGGCCATCTCTGGGTCTGTTTGAACCACCAGGGCACCATCTCCATCCATTCATTCATCCTTTCCGCAGACACTGACACTGAGGGCCTGCGGTGGCCCAGCCTGTGCTAGGGGCTGGGGGAAACAGTTGGCAAATAAGACCTGGCTCCTGCTTTCATGGTGCTGACCACCCCATCTTTCTTGTATCAAAAACCCCAGGCCAGGCTCGGTGTGGCACAGTGGCTCACGCCTGTAATCCCAGCACTTTGGGAGGCCAAAGTGGGCGGATCATTTGAGGCCAGGAGTTTAAGACCAGCCTGACCAACATGGTGAATCCCCATCTCTACTACAAATATCAAAATTAGCTAGGCGTGGCGGTGCACGTCTGTAGTCCCAGCTACTCGGGAGGCTGAGGCAGGAGAATCGCTTGAACTTGGGAAGCAGAGGTTGCAGTGAGCTGAGGTCGCGCCACTGCACTCCAGCCTGAGGGACAGAGCAAGACTGTCTCAAAACAAAACAAAACAAACAAAAAAACCCAGGCCAGATGTGATGGCTCATGCCTGTGATCCCAGCACTTTGGAGAGACCGAGGCGGGAAGATCACTTGAACCCAGGAGTTCCAGACCAGCCTGGGCAACACAGCGAGACCCCATCTCTACAAAAAAAAAAAAAAAATTAAAAAAAAAGTTAACTGGGTGTAGTGGCGTATGCCTGTAGTCCCAGGTGCCTGGGAGGCTGAGGTAGGAGGATCACTTGAGCCCCGGAGTTGGAGGCTGCAATGAGCTATGATTTCACCACTACACTCCAGCCTGGGCAACAGAGTGAGATTCTGTCTCTTAAAAAAAAAAAAGGAACCCCAGCCCCCAGCAAAGTGGATTTCAAAGGGAATTTATCCAGTTTGCTGCTCAAATAGGGAGTGGGTACAGGGAGAGAGCCCCGTGCTGCAGCAGCACGGGCGGGCGGGGCAGTGGGGAGAAGGCCTACCTTCCGTGTTCTGGATGATGCGCTCCACCAGCACTGGGTATTTGGTTATGCGTTGTGTAACCAGGAGAATGCACTCCTGCACGCCAAGCCGCCGCACGATGGAGAAGTTGCCAATTTTCTAGGAAACGGAAAGCAAGGTCCCGTATTAACATCTTGGAAACGAACAGCAAGATCCCGTATTAACATCTCGGAAACGGACAGCAAGATCCCGTATTAACATCTCGGAAACGGACAGCAAGATCCTGCATTAATATCTCGGAAACGACAGCAAGATCCTGCATTAACATCTCAGCTCCTGCCCAATTCATCAACAATCGGCTGCCGAGGCTGGGGCTCCTTCTTTTCTCAGCTCACCAGGACCTTTCTTTTGTCACTTTGGAGCAGACAGACACAGATACCTGAAAGCAGGGATCACCTGCTGTATACACAAAGGCCACTAAAGGCCAGATGTGGTTGTTCATGCCTGTAATCTCAGCACTTTGGGAGGCCAAGGTGGGAGGAACGCTTGAGACCAGGAGTTTGAGACCAGCCTGGGCAACACAGCAAGACCTCATCTCTACAAAAAATTAAAATATTAGCTGGGCATGGTGGCACACTCCTGTAGTCCCAGCTACTCAGGAAGCAGAGACAGGAGGTTTTGCTTGAGCCCAGGAGTTTGAGGCTGCAGTGAGCCATGATTCTTCCATTGCACTCCAGCCTGGGCAACAGAGCAAGACCCTGACTCTCAAAAAATAAAAGAAATGAGAACCAGCCAGGGGGTTGTTATGGAAATCATCTGTCAAGCTGTCCACACACACGATGTCAACATGAACACACACCCCCTAACCCATGACTGCTGGAACCCTCCAGAACTAGAGTGGGCATGTGCCTTTTGAATGGGTCCCTGGGTGTGATCTCAGCTCACTGCAACCTCCGCCTCCTGAGTTTTTTTTTTTTTTTTTTTTTTTGAGACGGAGTCTCGCTCTGTCGCCCAGGCTGGAGTGCAGTGGCGCAATCTCGGCTCACTGCAAGCTCTGCCTCCCGGGTTCACGCCATTCTCCTGCCTCAGCCTCTCCGAGTAGCTGGGACTACAGGCGCCCGCCACCACGCCCGGCTAATTTTTTGTATTTTTAGTAGAGACGGGGTTTCACCATGGTCTCGATCTCCTGATGTCGTGATTCACCCGCCTCGGCCTCCCAAAGTGCTGGGATTACAAGCGTGAGCCACCGCACCCGGCCCGCCTCCGAGTTTAAGTGATTCTCCTGTCTCAGCCTCCGAGTAGCTGGGATTACAGGTGTGCGCCACCACACCTGGCTAATTTTTGTAGTTTTAGTAGAGATGAGATTTCGCCATATTCCCCAGGCTGGTCTCAAACTCCTGGGCTCAAATGATCTGCCCGCCTTGGCCTTCCCAAAAGTGCTGGGATTCCAAGCGTGAGCCACCACGCCCAGCCTGGGTGCTTTCTGATGCTCACCTCTGGCGAAGAACCAAAAGGGGTCACCTGACACTCTCTCAGGAGCATAGCACATTTTCTGCTTGTTTGCTCCCGCTGCTCTTGTATGCGCTGCTCTTGTATGCATTTTAGGGATGCCAGCACTTGCAAAGAGGCACTGAAGAGGCCCAGAGCCGCTGTGGGATTTGCAAGTCTGTGGACGGAGGTTTCATTGGAATCCCCCTCCTGGCTTTGAGGAACTGCAGCTTCAAAACGATCCTCTCCCTTTCCCACCTACCTATAATGCAATGAAGTTTAAACGCATGTCACTCCTAACTTTGGACCACTGGGTGTAGAATGCCACTGCAGAACCAAGTCCTGGCCAGGCCACAGGTGATGCAGCTCTTGTGGAATCAGCGGTGTTAGGGCCTCTAAAGAGGTGAATGTTGATAGAACCAACTAGCCATCATCCAAGTGTGGTTTCTAGGACGCGGGAGGTGGGGTCTCCCTTGACTTGGCTGACTCCGGCTGGGCTTCGAGCACCTACCCACGCTCACACAAAGGAGGCAGGAAGATCATTCTACATGCTCCAGGGGTGAACACGGACCAGCAAGGGGACAAACGTTTGGAGTAACCCTCCTTTTTTTATTTTGTATTTTTTTGAGATGGAGTTTCGCTCTTGTTGCCCAGGCTGGAGTGCAGTGGTGCGATCTCGGCTCACTGCACACTCCGCCTCCCGGGTTCACACCATTCTTCTGCCTCAGCCTCCTGAGTAGCTGGGACTACAGGCGCCTGCCACCACGCCCGGCTAATTTTTTGTACTTTTAGTAGAGACCGGGTTTCACCATGTTAGCCAGGATGGTCTTGATCTCCTGACCTTGGGATCCGCCCAACTCGGCCTCCTAAAACGCTGGGATTACAGGCGTGAGCCACCGCGCCCGGCCCATGCCTGGCTATTTTTTTGTATTTTTAGTAAAGACGGGGTTTTGCCATGTTGGGCAGGCTGGTATTGAACTCCTGACCTCAGGTGATCTGCCTGCCTTGGCCTCCCAAAGTTACAGGGATTACAGGTATGAGCCACCGTGCCCATCTGGAGTAACCCTCCTTACGACAGATGGCATCCCCAAGGCAAAACAGGGCAGCTCTGGAGGGCCAGTTCCTGGGGCAGGGCAGCCCCTTCAAACGATCCTTTGTGTCATCCAAACAGTGATGACACAAAGTGATGGTCAGCAGGTCCCATGCTGAGGGCTGCAGGGGTCTCTCAGGGGCCACTGTGGCCTGGCAAGGAACAAAGTCTAGATATGCTTTCTTTGATTGACTTTGTTAATATGTGTGTGTGTATATATATGTATTTTATATAATAGAGATGGGATCTTGCTACGTTGCCCAGGCTGGTCTTAAACTCCTGAGCTCAACTGATTTTCCCTCCTTAGCTGCTGGAGTAGCTGGCGTTACAGGTGTGCACCACCATGCCTGGCTAATTTTTAAATTTTTCGTAGAGACAGGATCTTGCTATGTTGCCCAGGCTGGTCTCGAACTCCTGGCCTCAAGCGATCCTCCTGCCTTGGCCTCCCGAAGTGCTGGATTTACAGCGCGAGGCATTGCATCTGGCCTGCTTTATTTTACATCTCAGGATTCTATGTAAGATTTCACTGATGTGTTCTGAATGGGGTTGTAGTTAAAACCCAAACCAAACCTTGAAAATCACTGCTACATAACAGATGCCTTATAATTCCCAAGTCCCAAGACTCTACAATTCTGTGGAAAAACCCCACAGTGAAGAATATAAGTTTTTTGTTTGTTTGTTTTGTTTTTTTTGAGACAGATTCTTGCTCTGTTGCCAGGCTGGAGTGCAGTGGCAGTGGCGTGATCTTGGCTCACTGTAACCTTCGCTTCCTGGGTTCAAGCAACTCCTCTGCCTCAGCCTCCCAAGTAGCTGGGATTACAGGTGCGTGCCACCATGCCTGGCTAATTGTTTGTATTTTAATAGAGACGGGGTTTCACCATGTTGGCCAAGACGGTCTCGATCTCCTGACCTCGTGATCCGCCCGCCTCAGTCTCCCAAAGTGCTGGGATTACAGGCGTGAGCCACTGCGCCCAGCCAGAATATAAGTTTTTGATTAAAAAAAAAAAACTTGTTTTTACCTTGATCAAGTTTTGAAATTTCTTGTTTTGCTGAAGCAGCAACTTATAATGACTAACAGCTTCATTGTGGCCACTACAAAACACACCGTACTTTTCTTTCATTCTCTCCCCATTTTCACCTGAAAACTGATAAACAAAAGAATGGAAATGTTAATTAAACATGAAAACTGCCAAAGTATATTTTCATCTAATTCGTCTGAGTGTGCTAAAATAAATATTAGATTTATTTGTAATTCCATTTTCTTTCTTTTTTTTTTTTTTTTGAGACAGCATCTTGCTCTGTGGCTCAAGCTGAAGTGCAGTGGCGCGATCTTGGCTCACTGCAACCTCCGCCTCCCAGGTTCAAGCGATGCCCCTGCTGTAGCCTCCCGAGTAGCTGGGATTACAGGTGCTGCCACCACTCCCGGCTAATTTTTTTTAGACAGAGTCTCACTCTGTTGCCCAGGCTGGAGTACAGTGGCGTGATCTTGGCTCACTGTGGCATCTTGCTCTGTGGCCCAGGCTGAAGTGCAATGGCGCGATCTTGGTTCACTGCAACCTCCACCTCCTGGGGTCAAGCGATCCTCCTGCCTCAGTCTCCTGAGTAGCTGAGATTATAGGTGCACGCCACCATGCCCGGCTAATTTTTGTATTTTTAGTAGAGACCAGGTTTCACCATGTCGGTCAGGCTGGTCTCGAACTCTTGACCTCTTGATCTACCCACCTCAGCTTCCCAAAGTGCTGGGATTATAGGCGTGAGCTACCGTGCCTGGCCAGCCAAAGTATATTTTCATCTAATTTGTCTGACTCTGCTAAAATAAATATTAGATTTATTTGCAATTCCATTTTCTTTCTTTTTTTTTTTTTTAGAGACAGCATCTTGCTCTGTGGCTCAGGCTGGAGTGCAGTGGTGCGATCTTGGCTTACTGCAACCTCTGCCTTCCGGGTTTGAGCGATTCTCCTGCTGCAGCCTCCTGAGTAGCTGGGATTACAGGTGCCGCCACCACACCTGGCTAACCTGACCATGTTGGTCAGGCTGGCCTTGAACTCATAACCTCAAGTGATCCACCCCCCTCAGCCTCCCAAAGTGTTTGGGTTACAGGTGTGAACCACAGCACCCAGCTGCAGTTCCACTTTCTAATATGTCCTCAAACAGAGAAATGCTTCAGTTTGGGGTGTCTACTCGCAAGGAGTCATAAAGGTAAAATAAAAAAACCTTCTGCTTTGGGGCTTTGCTACATCACAGATGCCGTAAAACTTCCTAAGAGCTGAGAAAAAAAGTAAATTTCAGCCAACGGACATTAGAAACATAAAAAGCAGGCCAGGCGCAGTGGCTCACACACGTAATCCCAGCAGTTTGGGAGACTGAGGCAGGAGGATCACCTGAGGTCAAGAGTTGGAGACCAGCCTGGCCAACATGGTGAAACCCTGTCTCTACCGAAAATACAAAAAAATTAGCTGGGTGTGGTGGCAGGCGCCTGTAATCCCAGCTACTTGGGAGGCTGAGGCATGAGAATTGCTTGAATTTGGGAGGTGCAGGTTGCAGTGAGCCGACATTGCGCCACTGCACTCCAGCTTGGGCAACAGAGCGAGACTTCATCTCAAAAAAAAAAAAAAAAAAAAAAAAAAAAAACATAAAAAGCAAAAGGATTATTCTTCTAATTAGCTGGCCCAGGATGCTTTGAGCAAATAGTTTGAGGTCACACGAGGGGCACAGCTCCCCTGGGTAAATCTTGGCCTAGGGTGATCATTTGGGGTTAATACCACTACCACGGATGGTGCTGGTTCACAGGTATGCTTTCCCCTGCCCCCGAGATGGGGTCTTGCTCTGCTGCCCAGGCTGGAGGACAGTGGCATGATCATAGCTCATTGCAATCTCTGCCTCCCAAGCTCAAGTGATCCTCCCATCTCAGCCTCCTGAGTAGCTGGGACTACAGCTATACACCACCACAGCTGGCTAATTTATGTTTATGTTTTGTAGATACCAGGTCTTGCTATGTTGCCCAGGCTGGTCTGGAACTCCTGGGCTCAAGCAATTCACCTGCTTGGCCTCCCAAAGTGCTGGGATTACAGGTGTGGGCCACTGCACTCAGTCAATAGGTATGCTTTGAACGGTTGAAAGCATAAGTGATTTGAACCAAAAAACAAAAACCAACCAACCAAACAAGAGCACAGAAGAATGTAACATTGAATAGTGTTCAGCCAGGGACACTGGCTAATTTAGGTCTCTGTGTTTCTAGAATATGAACTGCAGGCATCACTGTAAGGGGCCCAGAACTGTGTGTCCTCAGGGGAGCAGGCACTCGACAAACAGGAGCCACTTGAGCCACTCTCGTTTTATTATTGAAAGGAACAGGCTGGCACAATGGCTCATGCCTGTGATCCCTGCACTTTGGGAGGCCGAGGCAGGGGGACTGCTTAAGCCAGGAATTTGAGACTAGCCTGGGCAACAAGGCAAGACCCAATCTCTTCAAAAAATAAAAAATTAGCCAGGCACGGTGTTCCTTGGAGTCCCAGCTACGTGGAAGGCTGAGGCAGGAGGATCACTTGAGCTCAGGAGTTCAAGACCAGCCTGGGCCATAGAGTGAGACCTCATCTCTACAAAAAATAAAATTTAGCCGGGTATGGTGGCGCATAGCTGTAGTCCCAGCTACTTGGGAGGCTGAGGTGGGACGATCACCTGAGCCTGAGAGGTTGAGGCTGCATTGAGCTGTGACTGCACCACTGCCCTCCAGCCTGGGCAACACAGCAAGACCCTATCTCAGAAAAAAAGAAAGGAACAGAGACAAAGCAGAGGCTTTGAAGACTGTTGAGATGAACACGGCTGCACCCACCTGCTGAACCAGGAGGTCGCCGATTTTCTGGATGACATAATTCCGGTCACTGCCCTCCTCCAGGGATTCTTGGCGGCGCTCCTTGAGCCGAGCGAGGAAGTGGCTGTGCGTCTCCAGCAGGTCATCAGCGCATGGGAAGAGGCGGCCAATGGCCTTGCTGCTGAACTGCAGCTCCTCCTGCAGGGCCCTGGAGTACACCTTCAGCATGATCTTGAGTGTCCGCACGTGGTGCACCTCTGTCTGCATCAGCTCTGCAGGGACATGGACGGCAGGACTTAGCCACGCTGGCTCCACGGCCCCGCTGGGCAGTCGTGGGTGCTGCCAGCCCTTCACGTGCTGAACTGGCTCCTGAGAGTTCTCTGCCTAAGACCTTGCGCCTTTGGGATTTTTGTTACTTCCAAGGTGTCCAGGGTTTAGAGTGCTGCGGGGGAGTCCCAGCCTGAAGGAGCAGGGGAAGGAGACAGCCCTGGGCCTCCCCATCACAGGAGGGTTTTGTGCCCAGTGTCAACCCAGCGGACAACATTTTAAGTCCGTGTTTTTTTTTTTGTTTGTTTGTTTTTGAGATGGAGTCTTGCTCTGTTGCCCAGGCTGGAGAGCAGTGGCGCAATCTCAGCTCACTGCAACCTCTGCCTCCCACATTCAAGCGATTCTCCTGCCTCGGCCTCCTAAGTAGCTGGGATTACAGGCGTGCACCACCACACCCGGTATCAGGTCTTTTTAGGAAGAAGAGTGTTCTGAGGAACACTCCTGTAGCTGTTAAAACTCATACGTCACACCTGTGTGTGTCCCTCACCAGACCTAGACTGCAATGAACAGGACGTTTGCGTCCCCCAAAATTTGTATGTCGAAATTTGAACCCCCAAGGTGACAGTATCAGGAGGTGCGGCCCTTGGAAGGTGATGAGGTCCTAAGGGGAGAGAACCTCATGGTGGGACTAGCGCCCTAAGGAAAAGGACCTGAGGGCCAAGGGTGGTGGCTCATGCCTGTAATGCCAGCACTCTGGGAGGCTGAGGTGAGCAGATCACTTGAGGTCAGGAGTTCGAGACTAGCCTGGCCAACACAGCGAAACCCTGTCTCTGCCAAAAAATAATTAGCCGGGCACGGCCGGGCATGGTGGCTGACGCCTGTAATCCTAGCATTTTGGGAGGCCAAGGTGGGCGGATCATGAGGTCAGGAGTCCGAGACTAGCCTGACCAACATGGTGAAACACCGCCTCCACTAAAAATACAAAAGTTAGCTGGGCGTCGCAGCAGGCAACTGTAATCCCAGCTATTCGGGAGGCTGAGGCAGGAGAATTGCTTGAATCCGGGAGATGGAGGTGAGCCGAGATGGAACCACTGCACTTCAGCCTGGGCGACAGAGTGAGACTCTGTCTCAAAAAAAAAAAAAAAAAAAAAAATTAGCTGGGCATGGTGGCAGGCACCATCATCTCAGCTACTTGGGAGGCTGAGGCAGGACAATCGCTTGAACCTGGGAGGCGGAGGTTGCAGTGAGCTGAGACCGCATCACTGCATCCAGCCCGGGTGACAGAGTGAGACCCTGTCTCAAAAAAAGAAAAAAAAGGACCTGAGAAAGACCATGAAGACTTTGTGAGAACACAGCCAGATGCCACCATCAGGAAGCCAGGAAATGGGGCCTCCATGGACATTAAGTCTGCCGCCGCCTTGATCTTAGACGTCCCAGCCTCTAGAACTGTGAGCAATAAACTTCTGCGGCTTTTCAGCCACCCTGTGTGTGGTGTTCTATGAGCGCTGCCTATACAGGCTAAGACAGCCACCAGCAAGGGAAGAACCAGCCAGACCTGGGCATTCAGCCAGACATGTCCACAGGGACACATTCTAACAAAATCCTCTCCGACCGTCTCTTCCCTGGCATGGGAAGCAGGGCTGCACCAAGGGAGGAGAGAGAAAGAGAGAGAAACACAGAGAGAGGCCAGGCACCGTGGCTCACACCTATAATCCCAATACTTTGGGAGGCCCAGGTGGGCGGGTCACTTGAGCTCAGGAGATTGAGACCAGCCTGGGCAACATGGTGAGACCCCCGTCTCTACAGAAAATAAAAAAATTCGCCAGGTGTAGTGGCCCATGCTTGTGGTCCCAGCTACTAGGGAGGCTGAGGTGAGGGACTGCTTGAACCCGGGTCGAGGCTGCAGTGAGCTCTGATTATCCCGCTGTACTCCAGCCTGGGCAATAGAGAGAGACTCTGTCTCAAAAAAGAAAAAAAAAGAAAGAGAGAAAGAGAACAAAAGAGAGAGGGAAAGAGAGAAAGAGAGAAAGACAAAGATAAGGAAGGAAGGAAGGAAGGGAGAGAGGGAGGGAGCAGAGAAGAGAGTGGAGGGCTGGTGTGGTGGCACAGGGCTGTGGACTCCTCACCGTAAAGGACATCTTGTCTTTTCACCACCTCCCTCTTTTGCTTCTTGGCGTAGGCTGGGTCCACGGCGAGGCTCCAGGACTCAGCTTCAAACTCGTGGCCGTCTGACTCAATCTCACTCCTCAGTGAGGCGGCGTAGGGATCTGAGGGAAGAGCGAGGTGCGGCTGCTGGGGGCCCAGAGCCACGTCACCCCAATTCCCTCCGGTAGACATGCTGACACGAGCCCCAGCTCTTCCCAGGAGGGACAGGGACTATGTGGCAGCTGCGAGAGAGCGGAGATGACCATACCTTCTACAAAAATGGACTCGGTGTTCGGAGATGTAAGGGACAGAGAGTCATCAGCTATCTGCTTAAATTTTAAAAACCCAGAATCGGCTTCATCCATCTCTCCTGTGATTGGTCTGAGTGCAAACAATAAAAACAATTGTTTTAGAAAAGTGAATTAAACACACACGACCTCATGCAACAAAGGCACATCGGTGACTCCATCCGATTCGATACTCTCTGAGAACTCTCCAGATTTTCACAGAAGCCTCAACTTTGTCTACAGATCATTTTTAAAAACTGGGAGATTTGCCAGGTGCGGTGTCTCATGCCTGTAATCCCAGACTTTGGGAGGCCGAAGCCAGGCAGATCACCTGAGGTCAGGAGTTCGAGACCAGCTCACTCAACATGGCAAAATCCCGTCTCTGCTAAAAATACAAAAATTAGCCGGGCGTGGTGGCAGGTGCCTGTAATCCCAGCTACTTGGGAGGCTGAGGCAGGGGAATCACTTGCGCCTGGGAGGTGGAGGTTGCAGTGAGCCGAGATTGTGCCACTGAACTCCAGCCTGGGCGACAGAGTGAGATTCTGTCTAAAGAAAAAAAAAAAAAAAAGTGGTGGGGGGGATGGGGGAGATTATCTGTCAATGTCACATCAGGATTTCTTCCATAGTAACTTCCTTTCATGTTTAGTTACGTTCTAATGGGGTGTGGATTGCAGCTTCCTTGACGGGCCACTGGAGCCCGCTTGGGGCCCCTGGGATCCTGCCTACCAGGAGTTAAGTGGAAATGGTTTCATGGTCAAGGTGGGAAGGCAGTCCTTACTCAGAGGAAAATGATAATCTACTCCCTTTCCCACGAACTCATGGAATAGTCACCACAAACATATCAGCTTCTAGCATCACTTTCTACCCGGACACCAGTGCAGGCATTATCAAGGGAACCACCTTGAAGTCCTATAAAATGAGGTAAGGCACAGATAATGGGACGCCGCCTCCACACACACCCAGCAGGACTTTCAGCATCGCCTTGAGTAAGTAAGGAGCCCGGCCTAAGGAGCGAGTCCAAGGATCCCTCGAGGGCGCTAAGCAAACTGGCTCCACCAGGGGCCGAATACACCCCGGGATGCATCGTTTTTGCAAAAAAGCGTGGATCCTGGAAGCAAGGGTTAATGGGAATTTCTCTGCTTAGCACGGGGGCTGCCGTGTGGATTCACACAGATCTAAGTCGGGGTCTCCCTCCGGAGAGGCTGTCGACAGCTCCCCAGGGAATGCCACCACCCACCTGAGGGCACAGAGGGGACCCTGGCTTACCCGAGTTGCGTCCCAGGGCCAGCCGGGCTCGGTGTTGGCTGGGGACCCCCTTTCTGAGAGACCGTCATACCGACATTCCTGGACAGGGCCGGGCTGCCATCGGACAGGAGGGTGCCCCGGGGGTGCTCCTTGAGCGAGGCTGTGACAGAGGCAAGGACAGAGTTGGTGCTGAGAAAGTGGGTCGGGTAGCGGAGGTCGCCGGCACGGAAGCCCCGCTCCGACTGCGGCCGCAGCACGGACAAGATCTTGGAGGTCAGCAGCTCGTTATCCAAGAAGACATTCTCGCTCCATTTCCTGGGGAAAGAGCCGTAAAAAGACAGCTCGGGGCGGCCGGGGAGCGCGCCGTGCCTGTCCCCGCTTTTGGAGTGCGCATTCCCCATGTTGGCGCCCGGGGCTCCGGCACCCGGCGCGGCGCCAGCCTGGGCTGCGCCGTTTTTATGCCTCGGTGGGATCCTTCTAGAAAACAGAGCTGCGTCTTCCCTTGCTGTATTGGCTGAAGCAGCGGGTCTGGAGGGCAGGATATTGGTCCCCACTGTGACCATTTACTGTGGAAATTGCAGTATTTGCTGCTTTGATAGAATAAAACAGAAAAAAAAAAAAAAAAACAAAAAACCTCTAGGCTGTCCCTTGGTCTTTGCAGGGTGTAAAAAGCAAGTGAGCTGTTTGAGTTTGCTGTAAATAGTCTAAGATCATGAAACTGTGAGCCTGGCATGCTTCATGCCAAAACCTCGCACATGGTGATAATTAATCTGAGATCAGATGTGAGGGTGACTCTAAGACCCAGAGATGGCAGGGCATGGTGCTTAGCCGCCCCTGGTCATCAGCACTCAAATAGAATTCTACCATCGAAGTGGACGCGAGGCTCCGATTCTGTTCCATACGGTAATTATAAACCAACCCAACATCAACAGGGGCTGCAAACTGCTGTCTACACCCATCTGTTCATTAATTTAAGGGTTCAGATCATAGGATACATGTGCCTGCTGATAAGCTCACCTACTCATGGAAAGATGCAACTTTTTAAATTAATTATTATTATTTTTAGAGATAGTTTCACTCTAGCTCGGCTGGAGTGCAGTGGCCGACCATAGCTCACTGCAGCCTTAAACTCCTAGGTTCAAGCAATCCTTCTGCCTCAGTCTCCTGAGTAGCTGGGACTACAGGTGTGCTGTATAATTTAAAAATATTTTCTTGTAGAGAGACGGGGGTCTCACTATGTTGCTCAGGCTGGTCTTGAACTCCTGGCTTCAAGCGGTCCTCCTGCTTTGGGCCTCCCAAGATGCAACTCTTAATAAAGCTCAACTATGGCCGAGTGCGGTGGCTCATGCCTGTAATCCAGCACTTTGGGAGGCTGAGGTGGGTGGATCACAAGGTCAGGAGTTCAAGACCAGCCTGGCCAGGAAAACCCTGTCTCTACTAAAAAAAAAAAAAAAAAAAAAAAAAAAAATTAGAAGGGCGTGGTGGTGGATGCCTGTAATCCCAGCTACTCAGGAGGCTGAGGCACAGAATCGCTTGAACCCGGGAGTCGGAGGTCGCAGTGAGCGGAGATCACACCACTGCACTCCAGCCTGGGCGACGGAGTGAGACTCTGCCTCAAAAATAAATAAATAATAAATAAAGCTCAACTATCATTCATTAGGTTCAGTTTTCCCCTCCTATTTGACAGGCATAGTTGAGATGGGCTACTTGGCTAGTTTACTCTTATATTTTATAAAATTGTATCTTGAAGTTCTGCCTAGGTAAGGACAAAGACCAGCATTAAAAAGAAATCTGGCGGCCAGGCGTGGTGGCTCACGCCTGTAATCCCAGCACTTTGGGAGGCCAAGGCTGGCGGATCACCTGAGATTGGGAGTTTGAGACCAGCCTGACCAACATGGAGAAACCCCATCTCTACTAAAAATACAAAATTAGCCAGGCATGGTGGCACATGCCTGTAAAACCAGCTAATAGGGAGGCTAAGGCAGGAGAATCGCTTGAACCCGGGAGGCGGAGGTTTCAGTGAGCCGAGACCGCGCCATTGCACTCCAGCCTGGGCAACAAGAGGGAAACTCTGTCTTAAAAAAAAAAAAAAAAAGAAATCTGGGCCAGACATGGTGGCTCACGCCTGTAATCCTAGCACTTTGGGAGGTTGAGGTGGAAGGATCGCTTGAGGCCAGGAGTTCAAAACCAGCCTGGGAAACATAGCAAGGCCCCGTCTCTACACAAAATAAAAAATTAGCTGAGCACAGTGGCGCACGCCTGTAGTCGCAGCTACTTGGGAGGCTGAGGCAGTAGGATTGCTTGAGCCCAGGAGTTCAAGGCTGCAGTGAGCTATGATTGCGCCACTGCACTCCAGCCTGGGTGACAGAGCGGGACCTTCTAGAAAAGGAGAGGGGAGAGGAGGAGAGGGGAAGGGAGGGGAGGAGAGAAGAGAGGAGAGAAGAGGAGAGGGGAGGGGAGGGGAGGGGAGGAGAGGAGAGGAGAGGGGAGGGGAGGAGAGGAGAGGGGAGGGGAGAAGAGAAGAGAGGAGAGGAGAGAAGGGGGAGGGCAGAGGAGAGGAGAGAAGAGAAATAGAAATCTGATCTGTCAGGTCAGGTGCAGTGGCTAATGCCTGTAATCCCAGCATTTTGGAAGGCCGACACGGTGGATCTCCTGAGGTCAGGAGTTCGAGACCAGCCTGGCCAAAGGCCAACATGATGAAACCCCATGTCTACTAAAAATACAAAATTAGCTGGGCATGGTGGTGGGCACCTGTAATCCCAGCTACTCGGGAGGCTGAGGCAGGAGAATTGCCTGAACCCGGGAGGCAGAGGTTGCCGTGAGCTGACATCATGCCACCGCACTCCAGCCTGGAAAACAAAGTGAGACTCCATCTGACAAAAAAAAAAAAAAAAGAAAAAAAAAAGAAATCTGATCTGTCCCATGGCCTCCTGGCTCCTAGGTCCTGACACACCATTGGTTTGTCTATGTTACAGGAAGAGAGCAGCTAGAAGTCTCTTTCTTGGGAACACGGAGTTATAAACCATGGGGTGGGCAGAGCTTGCCCTAGGGAAAACATACTCGCAGCAGCTCTCCTGGGAGAGGATTCAGCATTCTCTGAGCAACTTTTTTTTTTTTTCTTTTTTATTTTGAGACGGATTAACGCTTTTGTTGCCCAGGCTGGAGTGCAATGGTGCGATCTCGGCTCACCGCAACCTCTGCCTCCCGGGTTCAAGCGATTCTCCTGCCTCAGCCTCCCGAGTAGCTGGGATTATAGGCATGTGCCACCACGCCCGGCTAATTTTATATTTTTAGTAGAGACGGAGTTTCTCCATGTTGGTCAGGCTGGTCTCGAACTCCTGACTTCAGGTGATCCACCCGCCTCAGCCTCCCAAAGTCCTGGGATTACAGGCTTCAGCCACCGTAGCCGGCCTCTGAGCAACTTTTAATTTAGCTGTAAATTGAAGGTGATTGTTAACGTGCAGGTGGGTGTGTGTTAGAGATTTTCTGGCAGAGGAGTCAAGAATTCTTGCCAATTAAGACATCAGCCACTAAGCTGTGTAACAGCACATTGCACATATACTCAGTAACTGTTCATTCTTTCCACAGCCCAGCACAGCAAGGATGACATTTGTTCAGTGGCCAGAAACATTCTGACGTCATAATACATGACTAACAATTACTATTGTTATAGGAGACAAAGCAGTTGAAGATGTCACTCACAAAGCAACACCTATGTAAAAAAACAGGAATCCTAAACCAAAGGCGACACGGTCCAGGACAGGCATTTCCTGCCATTTCTGTACAACACTCAACTCCACCCAGGCGATTATGACCTAAACGTACAAATATGGTGCAAATCCTGAGATGTATCCTTTGCCCAGCAGCATCCTGGCATGGCTGACAGATGGTTGCTTGTGGACTGAGGTCTTGACTGAAATCAGATTAATTCTGCTCTAATACAATAGTCCATAGAAGAAAAAGTCACTAAAAATAGCATCTGGCCGGGTGTTGTGGCTCACACCTGTGATCCCAGCACTTTGGGAGGCCGAGGCGGGTGCATCATTTGAGGTCAGGAGTTCAAGACCAGCCTGGCCAAAACGGTGAAAACCTGTCTCTACTAAAAATACAAAAATTAGCTTGGCAGTGGTGGTGCACACCTGTAATCTCAGCTACTCAGAAGGCTGAGGCAGGAGAATTGCTTGATCCTGGGAGGCAGAGGTTGTGGTAAGCCGAGATCATGCCACTGCACTCCAGCCTGGGCAGCAGAGTGAGATCCTGTCTCAAAAAAAACCAAAACCAAAACCAAACAAAAAAACAGCATGTAAGCAATGCCAATTCCCAAAAACAAGAGATTGGGAATTGGCATTAAAAAAGAAAGAAAGAAGAAATGCTGATTCCAAAGAATTTTAATAAACTATTGGTAATGCTAAATCTATGGGAATAGATGTAAATCTTCCTTTGATGATTTAGAAGACACTGAAGTTTTCACATGTTGGGGTCATGACCAGGGACAGCAGGTTAGAGACCAGCCTGGGCAACATAGTGAGATCTCGTCTCTTAAAAAACAACAACAAAAAAAATTAGGCAGACATGTTGGTGTGTGCCAGTAGTCCCAGCTACCTGGGAGGCTGAGGTAGGAAAATTGCTTGAGCCCTGGGATTCAGGGCTGTGGTGAGCTATGACTGCCCCACTGCACTCCAGCCTGGGTGACAGAGCAAGACTCTGAAAAAGAATGAAATAAAATGAAATAGAATAAGAGGTGGACAGTCATAAATTGAGTCTTCCTGGAACACATGCGGCCACTGAAATAGCTGATGGGTCAAGACATGAGTCAGTGGCCCTGCCACAGAGCCGCTGTATTGATTATGTCCTTTTATTCCATATTTGTGATGCTCTGACATCTTGGGGCTTTGCTGACCATGCACGCACAGCCCCTCCCAGGGCTGGCCAGTTTCTAGAGACAGTAAAGGGTCTGCACCCAGTGCAGAGCTCAGACCCCCAGTTGCCTCCTTTATGGGGCTCTCACACTCCTGGCCACGATCCCGCTGCCCTCATCACCTCGGGGCCCCGTCCTGAGCCTGCTCACCCTACCTGGCCCACTTGTTCCCCAGGAAACCACAATGAAGACTCCTGTCCATATTTTCCCCTCTGTCCCTCAACTGACCCTGGTGCTTCCCCGTGTGGCCCCTGTGTGGTGTGCCCTGCCTCCTGCTTCCAGAGGACTGTGAATATAAACTTCTTCCTTCCTGACGGTCATTTCTGGGTCTGTGAGTCTCACCATACCGGGTTAAGACAAATCCTGGGTACCCTAAAACACCAGCTGCCCAGGGGCCAGAAGTCTGCTTGCCAGGGATGGGAGAGCCTCAGATCTTCTGACACCTTTTTTTTGTTTGTTTTTTTTTGAGAAGGAGTCTCGCTCTGTCACTCAGGTTGGAAAACAGTGAGGGTGATCTCGGCTCACTGCAACCTCCACCTCCCGGGTTCAAGTGATTCTCCTGCCTCAGACTCCCGAGTAGCTGGGATTACAGGCGCCTGCCACCATGCCCAGCTAATTTTTGTATTTTTAGTAGAGACAGGGTTTCGCCACGTTGGCTAGGCTGGTATCGAACTCTTGACCTCAGGTGATCTGCCCGCCTTGGGCTCCCAAAGTGCTGGGATTACAGGCGTGAGCCACTGCGCCTGGCCTATAGTGTTTCTTTTCGGGGTTCTAAGATCCATTTCGATGACTCTGTGAATATACTAAAAGCCCCTGGGTTGTACTCTTAAATGGGTGCATTGTATGGTCTGTGAATTACGTCTCAATAAACCTGCTCAACCAACAAACTCCCACCTGTGATGGACAGGCTTCTTTCTGTGGGAGGAGAGCAAGACATTTGATTTGCAGTTCAACATACGGTGGGAATTAGTCGCTCTGCTCTTGGCTCTGAGAGAGACAGGGATACATATTTATCTCCTGCTATGGTTTTTCCTACAGCAGACGGCCATGGCGCTTGGGGTTCAGCTTGTGCTGTCCAGCACTTTCTGTGCAGCTGCAAAAGCTACTCAGAGTCTAATTAGCGCCTCCTGCCCACTGCTGAGAGGTGCGATCGATTAGCGAGCACCTGGCCCGCTGTGGCCACTGTATGCCGCAGAGCTCTTTCTGCAAGGGGACCTGGAGGATGGATGGAAAGAAGTGAATGGTGAAAATCAAAACAGTTCTGACCTGAGGGGGAAAAAAAATATATCCTATTCTCAGCAACAAACACAGACAGTGGCCTATCCTCAGGGTGATTTTTAAAAGTTGGTTTTGTCTTGGTTTCATGAATTCAAGAGTAGTCTCTAGCCAGGCACGGTGGCTCACGCCTGTAATCCCAGCACTATGGGAGGCTGAGGTGGGAGGATCACTTGAGGCTAGGCGTTCGAGACCAGCCTGGGCAACATAGACCTGTCTCTATAAATTTTTTGTTTGTTTTTTAAAAAAACACTAAAGCAAGAGCAATCTCTGAGCAAGTTAGATGACAAAGCTTTCGTAACAGGTGTCAAGATCCCACCTGCATTACTTTACTGGGACAAAAGACTCCATACTTTTTTTTCTTCTTTCTTGTTTTTTTATGAGACAGATCTCGCTCTGTCGCCCAGGTTGGAGTGCAGTGGTGCGATGTCAGCTCACTGCAACCTCTGCCTCCCAGGTTCAAGTGATCTCCTGCCTCAGCTACCCGAGTAGCTGGAATTACAGGTGCCCGCCACCATGCCAGGCTGTTTTTGTATTTTTAGTAGAGATAGGGTTTCTCCATGTTGGCCAAGCTGGTCTCAAACTCCTAGCCTCAAGTGATGCGCCTGCCTCGGCCTTCCAAAGTGTTGGGATTACAGGCCTGAGCCACCACACCCAGCCTAAGACCCCAGACTTTTTCTAGTGCCGCTGTGCTTCCTTTGTGACTCAGTCTGTCATAAATCCTGTTAAGCCACAGGCTTTGTCCTCTGATATCCAAGCACACTCCTTATTAGGTCTTACAGGAATAGGACTCACCAAAAATTACATGAAAACGGCTGAGTAGTTACTAGCCTGTTCAAAGTAATGTTCAAGAAAACCTGATACATCTTTTTTTTTTTTTTTTTTTTTTTTTTTTTTTGGAGACAGAGTCTTGCTCTGTCACCCAGGCTGGAATGCAGTGGCACGATCCTGGCTCACTGCAACCTCCACCCCCCTGTAGTGGTGCAATCTTGGTTCACTGCAACCCCGCCTCCTGGGTTCAAGCGATTCTCCTGCCTCAGCCTCCCGAGTAGCTGGGACTACAGGTGTGTCCAACCACGCCCAGCTAATTTTTGTATTTTTAGTAGAGATGGGGTTTTGCCGTGTTGGCCAGGCTGGTCTCAAACTCCTGACCTCTGGTGATCCACCCGCCTTGGCCTCCCAAAGTGCTGGGATTACAGGTGTGAGCCACCGTGCCTGGCCTGCCTTCTTTTTTTTTAAAGAGAGACACAGTCTCGCTCCATCACCCAGGCTAGAGTGCAGTGGCATGATCATAGCTCACTGAAGCCTCCAATTCCTGGGCTCAAGGGATCCTCCAGCTTCAGCCTCCTGAGTAGCTGTGATTACAGGTGTGTGACACCATGCCCAGCTAATTTAAAATTTTTCTATAGCAACGGGGGTCTCATTATGTTGTCCAGGCTGGTCTTGAATACCTGGCCTCAAGTGATCCTCCCACTTCGGCTTCCCAAAGTGCTGAGATTATAGGCATGAGCCACTGTACCCGGCCCTGATGTGACATATTAAGTGATGGTCTTAATTGGTTTCAAACTCTCTTTTATATGTAATCTAGAGGCACACTGACTTCCAGAAATGCCAATTTGTAAGCAAGAATTGCCTATCCTAAATTGCAGATTCCTATATAGCCTCTCACTTGTAAAGGGACCCCAAACATTTTTTGAAGGCAGCTGGGCCCTGGTCCATAAGTCTCCACAGTTTTCTGCAAAGGACTATTCAAGAAACAAATGGGGCTGGGAGTGGTGGCTCAAGTCTGTAATCTGAGTACTTTGGGAGGCTGAGGCAGGAGGATCCCTTGAGCCCAGGAGGTCGAGATTGCAGTGAGCTATCATGGCACCACCGTATTCCAGCCAAGGCGACGTAGTGAGACCCTGTCTCTGAAAAAAACAAAAACAAAAAGAAAGAAACAAGTGAACCAGACAAGCACCTCGGTTTCAAGGCCTCGTCTCAGAAATAATGGCTCCTTTTCTCACATTTAGGGAGGTTTTCTGTCCCCACCCATCCTTCTGCTCTGTTTCAGCCAAGACTTTTCTTTTAGGCTGAGAGTGCAACCCGGCTCTAGAGAGTTCTAGCAAGCACTGGCTTACCGGTGAGTGTTCGAGAGACAATTAAAGAAAATCTGATGCCAGATGAAGTTTTCAGTTCACAGTTCCTGCCTTTTCAGCCACCTGGGAATAGACTAAATCGATGAGAAGACGACTTCATTGATTTCTCTTTCTTGCCTCATTTTGATGTTACACAAGCAAGATAGTATTAAAAAGAATAAAAAGGTAGGAGGAAGAAAAAAACCCCTTCATCCCACACCTCAGGGGACAAAGAAAAATTAAAAAAGATACCTTGCAGCTTAGAAGGTAAGTATGACTCAGAATATTCTTCCCAAACCTGGTACTATCCAAAAACAAAAAAAAAACAAAATGAAAAGCCCCCTACCCCAAACTACATGTCAAACCCCCAAAATACCATTTAAAAAAATGTGGCAATTCCTAGCACAGGTACTATTTATTGAGTGCTTCTTGCATTCCAGGCTGTGTCCTGAGCACTTAATCTTCCTTCCTTCCTTCCTTCCTTCCTTCCTTCCTTCCCTCCCTCCCTCATTCTTTTCTTTTCTTTTCTTTCTTTCTTTTCTTTTCTTTCTTTCTTCTTTCAGATGAAGTCTCGCTCTGTCGTCCAGGCGACGACGTGCAGTGGCATGATCTTGACTCACTGCAACCTCCACCTCCCGGGTTCAAGTGATTCTCCTGCCTCAGCCTCCTGAGTAGCTGGGATTACAGCCGCCCGCATCCACGCCCAGCTAATTTTTATATTTTTAGTAGAGTCGGAGTTTCACCATGTTGGTCAGGCTGGTTTCGAATGCCTGACCTCAAGTGATCCACCCACCTCGGCCTCTCAAAGTGCTGGGATTACAGGGGTGAGCCACCGTGCCCGGCCTCACTTAATATTTCTTAAGTCCTGCAGTCCTCACAATGACTCAACAGTAGCTACTACTGTTATTTTATCTTTTTACGTTTTGAAACGGTCTCACTCTGTCACCCTGGCTATAGTGCACAGGCACAATCATGGCTCACTGCAGCCTCAACCTCCTTGTCTCAAGTGATCCTCCCACCTCAGCCTCCCGAGTAGCTGGGACCATAGGTGTGTGCTATCACACCTGGCTAATTTAGAGATGGGATCTGGCTATGTTGCAAAGGCTGGTCTCGAACTCTTGGACTCAAGTGATGCTCTTGCTTGGCCTCCCAAAGTGCTTGAGTTCATTTTTGTTAGGAAGTATAACATTTAGGTTGAGGATGGTTGGTATATTTATTTATTGTCTATGGATGTGGGCATTATTGTTCTATTTTATTTATTTATTTATTTGAAGATAGGGTCTCGCTCTGTTACCCAGGCTGGAGTATAGTGGCACACACATAGCTTACTGCAGTTATGAATTCCTGGGCTCAGCTTCCCAAGTGGCTGGGACTGTAGGCGCATACCACCATGCCCAGCTAATTTTTTAGATATTTTTGTAGAGATAGGGTCTCCCTATGTTACCAAGGTTGATCTCGAACTCCAGGCTTTAGCTGTCCTCCCACCTCAGCCTCCCAAAGTGCTGGGATTACAGGCAACACCATGCCTGGCCTGTGTTAATTTTGGGAGCTGTATATTTCGGTACAGTGGCTCACGCCTGTAATTCCAACACTTTGGGGGGCTGAGGCAGGAGGATCACTTGAAGTCAAGAGTTTGAAACCAGCCTGGCCAACATGGTGAGACTTCATCTCTCCAAAAAAAAAAAAAAAAAATTAGCCAGGCATGGTAGCATATGCCTGCAGGCCTGAGTACTCGGGAGGCTGAGGCAGAAGGATCGCTTGAGCCTGGGACCTCGAGGCTGCAGTGAGCCATGATCATGCCACTGCACTCCAGCCTGGGTGACAGATCCGACCTTCATTTCCTTTAAAGAAAAATAAAAAATGACAGGGAAGTATCTCAAAAGTTAAATTCACCAAGTGCAAGGTGAGCCTGAGCTGGATTCTGGAGCAGAAAAATAGGTGAAATTTGGATAAAGCCTGGGAGTTTAGTCAACAGTTATTAATGTGCGGGGAAACTGGGTGTGGGGTACCATGAATATTCTCTTTCCTATCTATGCAACTTTTCTGTAAATTGAAAATTATTCCCAAGCAATAGGTTCCTTAAAAAAAAAAAGTATATTGAGGCACAAGTCAATTAAAAAAAAAAAAAAAGTACTTCCAGGATGCACTGAGGCTTGTTAAACACAGCAGAGGTTTTGGTAAGGCATATGCATGGGGGCGCTCTGATTTAAGAAAGAACCAGAACTCACTGGCCAGGAGACAGCGCCCTCTCTGTGGCATGCATGCCACTGCCCTCTGGGATCCTCCTGTGGGATCTTCTAGAGCCTCCTCTTATGGGTGTGGGCCCTCCCTCTGTGCCAGGGACATGAGCCCCAGCTTGGGGCACCTGTGGGACGATGACTTCTCTTGCACCCTGAAATCCAATCGGCCACAGTCCTGCCTTCTGTCTATTTTTTTTTTATTTATTTTTGAGACAGAGTCTCACTCTGTTGCCCAGGCTGGAGTGCAGTGGTGTGATCTCAGCTCACTGCAACCTCTGCCTCCTGGGTTCAAGCAATTCTCCCGCCTCAGCCTCCCGAGTAGCTGGGATTACAGGTGCCTGCCACCACGCTCAGGTAATTTTTGTATTTTTAGTAGAGATGAGGTTTCACCACGTTGGCCAAGCTGTTCTCAAACGCCTGACCTCAAGAGATCAGCCCACCTCGGCCTCCCAAAGTGCTGGGATTACAGGCATGAGCCACCACATCTGGTCTTCTGTTTAACGGGCTTTGGGGCTGCCCACTGATCACTTAGCCCAAGCTGAGATCGCCGTGGGTGGCTGCCCATCCAGACTCATTCATTCTCATCCCACCCCATCTACAGGGTCCAGACCCTCCCTGGCCTCACCTCTTGCCACGTTTTGTACCCTGTACCCCAACTACGCTGACATGCCATACCAGGGAGCCTCAGAGCCCCCGGCCCCTCAGCTCAAGGTGTCTCCCTTATCTGGCCAGCTGTGGGGCCAGGTCAGAGTTCTTCTGCATGGCGCGCCCCTGCCCTCGGGTCCTGTGGCGTAGGCCTGCAGGCTTCCTTTACAGCTCACCACACTCCTGACTTTATTGCACAGCCTCCCTGCACCTTGACCTCCCTGGGAGCAAGGGTCAGGTGCTGTTCATCTCCAGGCACTGGCGTCACATCAGATCTACGCGCTCAGCCCATTGCGGCACGAGCACACAGCCATGCAGGCTACCATGGCCCTGTGGCGAAGGGTGCAGTCGGGGAGGGCGGGGGGCACAGTGAGGAGAGAGATCAGGGAGGGCACCCAAAAGTGCGACCTGCAGGGGCCCAGGGTAATCTCCTTCTCGGCCATTTCACTTTTGTTTTTTCGACACAGTTTCACTCTGTTGCCCAGGCTGGAGTGCAGTGGCATGGTCACAGCTCGCTGCAGCCTCCAACTCCTGGGCTGAAGTGATCCTCCCGCCTCAGCCTCCTGAACCATTAAAGGCAACAGCCACCTTCAGGGCCATTATCTTTGTTGGGATTTTAAGTTCCACTTAAAAAAAAAATCTCTTCGGAAGGTCAAGGTGGGAAGATCATTTGAGGCCAGGAGTTCGAGGCTACAGTGAGCTATGATCGCACCACTGCACTCCAGCCTGAGAGGGAAGTGACAGTCCATTTCTGAAGAAAGAAAATCTCCATGCAACAGGCTGTGGGCTCACCAGGCTCTGCTGGAAGGTGAAGGAAGGCCACAGCCAGGAAGCAAGTGGGCGCCTGGCCCGACAGATGGGAACACAAACTACCTCGCAAAGCCAAGGGTTACTCACCCAAGAAAATTGAGTTAAAAACTGCCTGAAAAAATGCATTTTAAGCACTGCTATTTCTTAAGTGGAATTGTATGACTCTTCGACTTAGCTACCACCCACCCCCATTCAGCTTCACATAAACATGAAAATCCTTACACATTCTCAACATGACCGCAGGAATTAACTGTTGAGCTACTTTCTGGTTTTATCATCTTATTCTTCTTACTGTTTATTTAAGTTCTGAACATGTTTGCCCAGAGGTTTGACCTGTTACACACTCTTATTCTATTCCTTTAAAAGAGAGGTGATTTTCGTTTTTTTCTCTCTCTCTTTTTCTTTTTTCCTTTTTGAGACAGAGTCTCACTCTGTCATCCAGGCTGGAGTGCAGTGGCGTGATCTCAGCTCACTGCAGACTCTGCCTCCCAGATTCAAGCAATTCGTGTGCTTCAGCCTCCCAAGTAGCTGGGATTACAGGCGTGTGCCAAAACACCTGGCTAATTTTTGTATTTTTAGTAGAGACAGGGTTTCACCATGTTTCTCAGGCTGGTCTTGAACTCCTGAGCTCAAGCAATCGCCTGCCTCAGCCTCCCAAAGTGCTGGGATTACAGGCATGAGCCACCGTGCCCAGCCTCCTTTTTTTTTTAGAGATAGGGTCTCACTCTGTCATCCAGGTTGCAGTGCAGTGGCGTGATCATAGCTCACTGCAGCCTTGACCTCTGGGGCTCCAGTGATCCTCCCACCTCAACCTCCCAAGTAGCTGGAACTAAAGGCAGGCACTCCCACACTCAGCTGGTTTTTGTATTTTCTGTAAAGACAGGGTCTCGCTATGTTGCCCAGGCAGATCTTGAACTCCTTCCCGCACTCAGGCAATCCTCCCACCTCGGCCTCCCTAAGTGCTGGGATTACAGACGAGAGCCACCGTGCCTGGCCAAGACAGCCCTTTTTTTTCTGGACGATGCCTGGACACATGAAGCCCACAGACATCCTCCCTCCAGGGTACTGGGTAGACACACCTGCTGTTGGGCTCAACTTGCAAAAGTGAGGCAGCTGGGGCAACACTTGACCTCAGTGAGACTCATTTCTTCACTGGGGGCTCTCCAGGAGCCTGTGGTGAATTGGGCCCTAAAACATCCTGTGTGCGGCTTTCCTGGCAGGTTCTGCGACAGCAAAAAGGCCAGATGGAACCACATTCTTGCCTGCAGTGGGGGTTCTGGGTTTTCCCCACCTCGAGCTTACGAGAGGGAAAAAGGAGGCCGGGGTCATCTCTAACCCCAAAGTGCCTGACCTGGGCTCCTCCACCCCAAGAATTCAAACTTAACTTTCTCTGAGATTCAGAAGGCTCTGTAGAACCTTTCAACACGGTGAGGTGGCCTATGATTTTAGAATATTTGACAGCATAACTAAGAATTCAAGAGTCCACAGTGAGAAACCTCATTCTCCATGGAAACCAATCAAAGCCGCTTTTCCTCCTGGGACAAGTCTCATCCTAAGAGTAAGGGATGCTTCGCAGTACAAAACACACTTGCTGCTGGCTGGAAATACCCACGTCCTAAGGCCTTTATCCTGGTGGCAGCGTTCCATTCTGAGCAAACGTTCTCTCAGCCAGGGCAGCGGCATTTCTGTGACATAGGAAAATACTACATGATTTTGCATAAGGGGAAAACTGAGGTGGAGGTGGGAAAGGCAGGCAGAGAGCTAGATTTTGGTGCCCAAATCACTAGATGTTGATTAGGTGTCTGGTATACTACCTAAGAGTAAATTCTCATCATTCTTTGGTGCTTTTTTCTTTCTTTTTTTTTTTTTTTTTGAGACAGAGTCTCACTCTGTCGCCCAGGCTGGAGTGTAGTGGTGCAATCTCAGCTCACTGCAACCTCTGCCTCCCAGGTTCAGGCAATTATCCTGCCTCAGCCTCCCGAGTAGCCGGGATGACAGGCACGTTCCACCATGCCTGGCTCATTTTGGTATTTTTAGTAGAGACAGGTTTCATCATGTTGGCCAGGCTGGTCTCAAACTCCTGACCTCAGGTGATCCACCCCCCTCAGCCTCCCAAAGTGTTGGGATTACAGGCATGAGCCACCTCGCCCAGCTTATTCTTTGGTGCTTTTTTTCTTTTTTGAGACAGGGTCTTGCTCTGTTGACCAGGCTGGAGTGCAGTGGTGCAGTCATGGCTCACCGCAGTCTCCAACTGCTAGGCTCTAGCAATCCTCCTGCCTCAGCCTCCCAAGTAGCTGGGACTATAGGCATGTGCCACCAAGCCCAGCTAATTTCCTATTTTCTTATTTTATTTTTTTTTGAGACAGGGTCTCGCTCAGTTGCCCAGGCTGGAGTGCAGTGGTGCATTCATAGGTCACTGTAGCCTCGAACTCCTGAGTTCAAGCAATCCTCCTGCCTCAGCCTCCTGAGTAGCTGGGACTACGGGCACACACCACCATGCCTGGCTAATTTTTATGTTTTTCGTAGAGACAGGGTGTTGCTATGTTGCCCAGGGTGGTCTTGAACTCCTAACCTCAAGCGATTCTCCTGCTTTGGTCTCCCAAAGTACGGAGATTACAGGCATGAGCCACTGTGCCCGGCCTCTCATCATTCTTAATAAGCTTTTTTTCTGAGACGGAGTCTCCCTCTGTCACCCAGGCTGGAGTGCAGTGGCACTATCTCGGCTCACTGCAATCTCTGCCTCCCAGGTTCAAGCGATTCTCCTGCCTCAGCCTCCTGAGTAGCTGGGATTACAGGTGCCCACCACCACGCCCGGCTAATTTTTGTATTTTTAGTAGAGACGGGGGTTTCACCATGTTGGCCAGGCTGGTCTCGAACTCCTGACCTCGTGATCCGCCCACTTCACCCTCTCGAATTGCTGGTATTACAGGCGTGAAGCACCGTGCCCGGCCCATTCTTAATAAGCTTTAACTGCAAAAGTTTGTTTTTTTTTTGTGGGGGAGTAGGGGGAGATCCCCACCTTTTTTCCATTGATATAGAAGGCATTTCTCTAAATGTGTAAGACCAAGCCAGAGCCCTACTCTTGTTTAATGAAGAACTAAGGTAAACTGCTATAGGTGAGTCACCTTAGGGGCATTAGAAAAAAAAAAAAGGGAACAAAGTGGAACATTCTTGGGCATAAAACCAGTTGGCTGCATGTTATGGTCTTAAAAAAGTACAAATGTGGTACAAACTCTTCATCTGCAAAGATTCCTGGCTGATAAGAACTGGCTCTCAGGAAATACTGATAAGGGCTCATGAAGAAATATCACCTATAGCACTGTTACCTGAATTTGAGCCTTTTTTTTTTTTTTTTTTTTTTTTGAGACGGAGTCTCGCTCTGTCACCAGGCTGGAGTGCAGTGGTGCGATATCGGCTCACTGCAACCTCCGCCTCCTGGGTTCCAGCAATTCTCCTGCCTCAGCCTCCCGAGTAGCTGGGATTACAGGCACCTGCCACCATGCCTGGCAAATTTTTGTATTTTTAGTTGAGATGAGGTTTCACCATGTTGGCCAGGATGGTCCCAATCTCCTGACCTCGTGATCCGCCTGCCTCGGCCTCCCAAAGTGCTGGGATTAAAGGCGTGCACCACCGCGCCCAGTCTAAATTTGAGCCTTCTTAATGAATAGTACAAGAGTGAACTAAAATTTAAAATTAAATTAAAATCGACCAGCACTCTTACCATCACTTACAAATGTCTCTATGCCCCCGTCTTTATTGACATGGGTGTACATGTTCAGTTATAGTTGCAGGGAACACATGAATATTTCACGTTGCTATGGACTTTGTAAGTACTGCTTTAATCGTTTCCCTGCTGTTAGACATTCGAGGCATTCCAATTTCATATATGAGTCTCTGTGAGACGAGATTTTGGACACAAAGGTTACAAATCTTTTCTGATTTTTAGACTTGCATTACCAAATTGATTTTCCCAAGGACTTTGCTAATAAGTGTAACCTTGCAGGAAAATCTGGCTCAAGAAAGAAACTCCGGCCTGGTGTGGTGGCTCATGCTTGTAATCCCAGCACTTTGGGAGGCTGAGGCAGGCGGATCACCTGAGGTCAGGAGTTCGAGACCAGCCTGACCAACATGGAGAAACCCTGTCTCTACTAAATATACAAAATTAGCCAGGCGTGGTGGCACATGCCTGTAATCCCAGCTACTTAGGGGGCTGAGGCAGGAGAATCACTTGAACCCGGGAGGTGGAGGTTACGGTGAGCCGAGATCACGCCATTGCACTCCAGCCTGGGCAAAAAGAGCAAAACTCCATCTCAAAAATAAATAAATCAGTAAATAACATAAAAACCTCAAAGTGGATGGCCACCATTTTTGATGCCACCCCAAATCAATAGTGTGTCAGTTTTCACATGGTTTGCTTCTATGAGATCCACTTCTGGATTCACTTCTACTAGATCCACTAGAACACATAGCTCGCTTCTATTAATACCAGATCCACTTCCTGTTTCCTTGCCCAAGTGTGGAGGTGGGGGCTGCAGAATTAGGGGTATCTTGATACATGACATTTGTCTTCCAAAACACAGGCTTTGGCATCAGGTAGAACACGGGTTTGAATCTTATTCTGCCACATGCTTTTTTTTGAGATAGAGTCTCTAGCTCTGTCACCCAGGCTAGAGTGCAGTGGCATGATCTCGGCTCATTGCAACCTCTGCCTCCCGGGTTGGTTCAAGTGATTCTCGTGCCTCAGCCTCCCGAGTAGCTGGGATTATGGCCATGCATCACCACGCCTGGCTAATTTTTTCTATTTGTAGTAGAGAAGGAGTTTCACTATGTTGGCCAGGCTGGTCTCAAACTCCTGGCCTCAAGTGATCCGCTCGCCTCGGCCTCCCAAAGTGCTGCCACGTGCTTTTACTACCTTTTTGATCACAGCCAGTTAATGACCTGGTTCCCCTGAGATTGTTTAGTCATCTGTGCAGAAGCAATAAATGACATCCACCTCACAGGACTGTTGGGACAATTCAAGGGGGAAATAAACTTCAAGAATCTGAGAACAGAGCAAGGGGCCAACTGTTAGCTCCCACACGCCCAACCCGAATACTCAAACAGCTAACTGAAGACAGATTGGACAACATTTTCCTGAACGCAGACTGGACCGTGCAAATGGGCTCAGTAATAATCCATGAAACCCCAGCACACTGGAACGAGGAGGAACGGGGGTTTAGCTCCCCGCGGCTGTTAATCCCTGTGCTGTCCAGACAGTCACTGATGACCCATGAGCCATGTTTCCAAAGAAAAATTATTTATACATCTGTTTAGAAAAGTTAAAACAGCCTGGTGGGGTGGCTTATGACTGTAATCCCAGCACTTTGGGAGGCTAAGATGGGCAGATCACTTGAGATCAAGAGTTTGAGACCAGCCTGGCCAACATGGTGAAACCCCATCTCTGCTAAAAATACAAAAATTAGCTGGGTGTGGTGGTGTGCGCCTGTAATCTCAGCTACTTAGGGGGCTGAGGCAGGAGAATTGCTTGAACCCAGGAAGCGGAGACTGCAGTGAGCCAAGATTGTGCCACTGCACTCCAGCCTGGGTGACAGACTGAGACTCCATCTCAAAAAAAAAAAAAAAGAAAAGAAAAGTTAGAACACATTTTGTTGTGGGACTGATGATGCGGTGTTTGAGAGGAGATCTCCAGTCCAGAGGAACCCAGGTGATCCAGGAGGTGGTGTGTTAGCAAAGGATGATGGGATCGCCAATAGTGGGAGCTGGGGTGGCCTGAGGAGGAAGGTGAGTCATTTTGCCTGGAGGCAGATCATGGGATCCTTTGCACTGGGTTTTGAGGGATGAATAGAAGGTCATTAGAAGAAAGAAGCATGAGGGAAGGTCATTCCAGGAGAGGACAGTGGGCAAGGGCAGAGGCATTAACAGGGGGAATGATGGCATATTGAGGGGAAGGTGGTTTACAGGACAGGAGGTTGGGGGCGGGGGGGCATGGGTGGGAGCTGGGCAGGCAGGGAGTGCTAGAAGAGTGTGGCCAGAGATGAAGATTAAAAGGCAGGCTGGGCGGGGCATGTGTGTGTGGCGTTTTACATGCTGCCCTACAGCACTCTTCCAGAATAGGAGCCAGGAGAAGGTTTTAGGCAGGGAGAGGCATGATTAGACCTGCATTACAGAGGTAACCAGTGATAGGAGAGGCAAATGATTAGACGGAGACAGAGAGATGACAGAGGCAGGCAACCAGTTTGGCAGCCTGAGTGCGAGGTGACAAAGCCCTTAAGGAAGGCAGAGGGTGAAAAGTTGGGACAGGAGGTCAGAGGCAGAACCAGCGGGGCTTGGTGCCTGGGTAAACACAGGCGCGGATGGAGGAGGCCAGGATGACGAAGATGTCTGGTTTGGGCCACTGAGGTGGGACCTGGAAGAAGGAAGGGAGAAGGGGACAGAGGTGGGAAAAAGAACAACAGCTCTCCTAGCAGACACGGTTAGTCTGAAATGCACCCCAGGACCCTCTGCTCAGAAGTCCTGAAGGCTGTTGAGACATGCGTGGAGTCAGGGTCATCATCAAGGCTGGGGATATCTATTTATTTATTTTTCAGGCAGAGTGTCACTCTGTTGCCCTGTCTGGAGTGCAACGGCACCATCTCAGCTCACTGCAGCTTCTGCCTCCTGGGTTCAAGTGATCCTCCTGTCTCAACCTCCCAAGTAGCTCGGATTACAGGCGTGCACCAGCATGCCTGGCTAATGTTTGTATTTTTAGTAGAGACGGGTTTTCACCATGTTTGGCCAGCCTGGTCTTGAACTCCTGACCTCAGGTAATCTGCCTGCCTGGGCCTCCCAAAGTGCTGGGATTACAGGTGTGAGCCACTGCAACCGGCCAAAGCTGGGGATATCTATTTGGGAGCAGTCTATGCGCAGAAACAGAAAAGAAGAGGAGGGTACAGTTGTCCGGCATATGGGAAAAGTCGGCCCTCTGAACCTGTGGGTTTTCATCCTGAGAACACTGTATTTTTGATCTGCTTTGGTTGCAGAAGCAGAACCTGTGGCTGCAGAGGGCCGACTGTATTGACTGAGAAAAGTCTGTGTGTAACTGGACTCACGCAGCTGAAACCCGTGCTGTTCAAGGGTCAACTGTAGTCAAAGACATAATCCTGAGGAACGGCATTTGGAGGCTGAAGTGGGCAGATCGCTTGAGCCCAGGAGTTTGAGACCAGCCTGGACAACACAGTGGGACCACATCCCTACAAAAAATACAGAAATTAGCTGGGTGTGGTGTCACACGCCTGCAGACCCAGCTCCTCAGGAGGCTGAGGTGGAAGGACCACTTGAGCCCGGAAGGTGGAGGCTGCAGTGAGCCATCACTGTACCACTGCCCTCCAGCCTGGGTGACAGAGCAAGACTTTTTCAAAACAAAAGCAAAAAAACAAAAAACAGTTTTGAACAGAGCTGTCCGCCATCCATCCCAGGTGAACCAGCACAGCAGATAGACTCTAAGACTCTTAGGTTTGACAGGCTCACCCCATAGCGTCTCCTCTCCACGACAGGTGTGACTCAGGGCAGGGACACTTGCCCTCTGCAGCTGTCTGCCTGCAAACTGTGCTTACCCAGAGCCATTACTGTTTGTTCCCAGGGCTGTGTGTGCCATCGCTACCTGCCATCAAAGTTATGCACTTGAGTGACAGTGCTACCTAAACTCATGAACCCATGGGTGCAAAAGAGTTGAGTGTTTCTACGAAACAGAGTCAAATGCTTTGGAAAAACTGAAAAACAAGTCACTTAAAAACAAGCAAAACAGGCTGGGTGCGGGAGCTCACGCCTGGAATCCCAGCACTTTGGGAGGCCGAGGTGGGCAGATCACCTGAGGCTGGGAGTTCGAGACCAGCCTGGGCAACGTGGTGAAACCCCGTCTCTACTAGAAATATAAAAATTAGCTGAATATGATGGCACATGCCTGTAGTCCCAGCTACTCAGGAGGCTGAGGCATGGGAATTGCTTGAACTGGTAGGTGGAGGTTGCAGATTGTGCCACTGCACTCCAGCCGGGGCAACAGAGCAAGATCCTGTCTCAAAATAATAATAATTGCTCAGCTGGCTGTGGTGGCATACACTTGCAGCCCCAGTCCCACCTGTACTTAGGAGGCTGCAGCAGGAGGATCACTTGAGCCCAGGAGTTCAAGACCAGCCTGGACAATACAGCAAGACCCAATATCTAAAATATATACAGAGAGCTGGCCTTTTTTGATTAGTTGCCAATCTCTGAGAGCTCAGCTGGCCTGAGGCTGTCATCAGGGCTTAGTGTGAGTGTGGGGGCTGAGTGTGGGTGCACCTGGGGTGCGGGGGCCGGGTGTGGGTACAGAGGCCGAGTGTGGGTGTATCTGGGGTACAAAGCCTGAGTGTAGATACACCTGGGGTGCACCCTCCAGGCAGCTTCCTATGGTGGAGTGTGTGTATTCAAAACACAGATGCAGAAGAGGTAAGGGCCACCTGCATGGGCTCAGGGTTCAGAAGTCTGTCCTGGGGAAAAGTGCCCTGCCCGACACCTTCCCGAGTGACTGCGACACGCCCTACGCAACTCAGTGCTCGAGACAGCAGTTCTGGTGTGTGTGGGAGAATCCTCCGTGAGGTTCAGGCTAGGGTGGCTCGATGGAGAAAAGGAAACCCTTCAAGAGAAAAGGGTTTTGAAGGAGGGTGGGTTTGAGGGCAAGACTAGGGTGGTGCCTGTCCTGCGGCAGGCAAGGGTAGGGAGAGAGGGGTCCTTCTGAGACAGGCTGGAGGCCGGGAGTTCCCTTCACGGTGGGATGGGTTGCCCAGGCTATGGTGAAGGAGCTGCAGGTGCACCTGGGGTGTGGGGACTGAGTGTGGGTACATCTGGGTTGTAGGGGCTGAGTGTGGGTGCACCTGGGGTGCAGGGGGCAACTGTGGATCCATCTGGGGTGCAGGGGCCAAGTGTATGGGCACACCCAGGGTGCAGGGGCCGAGTGTGGGCACACCCGGGGTGCGGGGGCTGAGTGTGGGCGCACCTGGGGTGCAGGGGCCAAGTGTGGGTACATCGGGGTACAGAGGCCGAGTGTGGGCACATCGGGGTACAGAGGCCAAGTGTGGGTACACTGGGGTACAGAGGCCAAGTGTGGGTACATCTGGGGTATGGGGGTTGAGTGTGGGTGCACCTGGGGTGAGGCGCCTGCTGGGGGCTGGAGAGCAGACACGCCTGCAACGCAGAAATGAAGGGAGAGGCCCTTCCATTCCCTGGTGCTTACTGAACAGGTCCCAGGTGGACTAGCAGATGTCTGAAAGGAAAGACTCTCCAGGAAACAAGTATTTGTGGAAACTCAAAAGAGCCATCAATGAGTGCCAGCTTCACCTCCTCTCCTCCCTCTCTTCCCCTTGAATCCACACCGACGACTCCATCAGCCACATGTGCTGGGGCAGAGAGGGCAGGTGTGCTAGGAACAGACATTGCAGCCACGCTGCCCGGACTCAAACCCCCACCTCCGAGATCCAGAGCCAGGGACCTAACTGCACCCTGCCTCCGTTTCCCCCATCTGTAGGATGGGGACAATAGCAGTGCCCACTGGCTGGGCACAGTGGCTCACACCTGTAATCCCAGCACTTTGGGAGGCTGAGGTGGCAAGAAGGTGACAGAGTGACCACCTGTCACTGACAGAGTGGGAGAACTGCTTGAGCCCAGGAGTTTTGAGACCAGTCTGGGCAACATAGCAAAACCCCATTTCTACAAAAAACAAAAAATTAGTCAAGCATGGTGCACGCCTGTGCTCCCAGCTGCTCGGGGGGCTGAGGCAGGAGGATCGCTTGCGCCCAGGAGTTCTAGGCTGCAGTGAGCTGTGATTGTGCCACTGCACTCCAGCTGGGGTAACAGTGAGATCCTGCCTTAAAACAAAACAAAAAACCACCACAAACACAAAAAACCAGTAATGCCCTATCTGGGGGTTGGCTGTGATAGAGAACATTCTGGAATGCTGTCTGACACAAAGCAAATACTTTCCTTTACTATTTGTACTACGGTTCACTTCCTCCATAGCTGCTGGATGATTCTACTAACCAAGTCAGGCATGTCCCTCCTCTGCTCAAAGCCCTGCCATGGCTCCCACCTTCCCCAGGAACCCGTCTTTACCGTGACCTGCAAGAGCGGTCGGCAAACTGTGGCCCCAGGGCCAAATCCAGCACCTCCTTTGGTAGAGCAAAAATATGCACCAGAGACCTTATGCTGCCCACAAAGCCCAAGGTATGTACCATCTGGTCTCCTACAGAGAGTCCAGGACCTCCGGCCCCACCCAGGCCATCTCCTCACCAGCTACCACCCGCCTTCACTCTCCCACTCTCCTGGGCCACCTGGCTCCACCCACCCTAGCCTCCTCCAAACATGTCACCACCCCACTGGGCCTCCGTGGCTGCTGCTCCTTTCTGCCTGTCCCCATCTTCTTTTACATTTTATTTTTATTGAGACTGAGTCTCGCTCTGTCACCCAGGCTGAAGTACAATGGTGCAATCTCGGCTCACTATAACTTCTGCCTCCTGGGTTCAGGTGATTCTCATGCCTCAGTCTCCCGAATAGCTGGAATTACAGGTGTGTGCCACTCGTCCGGCTGATTTTTGTATTTTCAGTAGAGATGGGGTTTTGCCATGTTAGCCAGGCTGCTCTCCAACTCCTCACTTCAAGCAATCTGCCCGCCTCAGTCTCCCAAAGTGCTAGGTTACAGGTGTGGGCCACTGTGCCGGGCCAACTTTTATTTTTAAATATATAATTTTGAAATAAGACAGGGTCTTGCTATGCTGCCCAGGCTGGTCTCGAACTCCTGGCCTTAAGCAATCCTCCTCCCTCTGCCTCCCAAAGTGCTAGAATCACAGGTGGTAGGCCATCTTGTTTAAAATATCATCCAGGCCAGGTACAGTGGTTCACACCTGTAATCCCAGCACTTTGGGTGGCTGAGGCGGGTGGATCACTTGAGGTCAGGAGTTCGAGACCAGCCTGACCAACATAGTGAAACCCCATCTCTACCAAAAATACAAAAATTACGCAGGTGTGGTGGTGTGTGTCTGTAATCCCCAGCTACTTGGGAGGCTAAGGCAGGAGAATCGCTTGAACCTGGGAGGCAGAGGCTGCAGTGAGCTGAGATGGCGCCACTGCACTCCAGCCTGGGCAACAGCATGAGACTCCATCTCAAACAACAACAACAACAACAACAACAACAACAACAACAACAAAAAACAGCCAGGCACAGTGGCTCACACCTGTAATCCCAGCACTTTGGGAGGCTGAGGCGAGCGGATCATGAGGTCAGGAGATCGAGATCATCCTGGCTAACACAGTGAAACCCCGTCTCTACTAAAAAATACAAAAAATTAGCTGGGTATGGTGGCGGGCACCTGTAGTCCCAGCTACTGAGGAGGCTGAGGCAGGAGAATGGCATGAACCCAGGAGGCAGAGTTTGCAGTGAGCTGAGATCCGCCACTGCACTCCAGCCAGGGCAGCAGAGCAAGACTCTGTCTCAAAACAAACAAACAAACAAACCAAACAAACAAACAAACAAAAACACCCAAATAAAATATCATCCACCCCAAAACACACACACACACACACACACACACACACACACACACACACACACACACACACACACACACACACACACACACACACGAATTTTCTCTGCGAGGCACATCACAGCCTCCTTGCACTCAGGGGCACTTGCCGGCACGTCAGCACTACATTTGAAGGTCATTTTATTTTCTAAAAATCTTATTATTATATTATTATTTTAGAGATGAGGTCTCTGTTGCCCAGGCTGGAGTGCAGTGGCACAATCATAGCTCACTGCAGCCTCGAACTCCTGGGCTCAAGGAATCAAGGGACCCTTCTGCCTCAGCCTCCCAAACAGCTGAGACCACAGGTGTGTGACACCATGCCTGGTTAATTTAAAAAAATTTTTTTTAGAGATAGGGTTTTGCTATGTTGCCCAGGCTGGCTGGTCTCAAACTCCTGGGCTCAACTAATCCTCCTGCCTAGGCCTCCCAGTGTGCTGGGATTATAAGCACAAGCCTCCTTGCCCAGCTAGGGGTCATTTTCAATATTAACATCACCAACAAGAAGCATACAAATGGGAAAACTGTGGCACTCCATAGACCTTAAACAGGGCGTGTGTTTACAGCGTGAAAGGCCGAATGAGAAGGTGCAGTGTCACCTCGCTCAGCCTCAGCTGGGAACGTGCGTGGGAACTCCAAGTTTTCTCCACTCTGCACCAATATGAATGGATTCATGTTGCGGTTACAGAGAAATTTTAGCAAGCCGGTGAAAATTAAACAACCAATTACCATCCGATCCAGCAATTCTACTCCTGGGTATATCTTCAAAAGAGTAAACACTGACTCCGCAAATCCCGAGGCTCAACTGTAGTTTTGTTTATTTAGAAGGGAAACTCCGGGAGCCGCGGGTCTCTGTGGTCGTGGCTGGCACGAGGCCTGTCACGTGGTGGGTGGGTGCTTAACAAATATGTGCTTCAGGGAAGGAGGGAGAGGACATCTGGGAGGGACATGGTCTGGACCTGTCAGAGGAGAAAGGAAAGGGCAGGGTGGAGGGAATGTCTTATTCCAGGAGGTTCTGCCGTGAGCCTTGGGGTCCCTGGAGAGTCACTTTGTCATTGAACCTGAAGCCACGGAAAGGTTTCTGTGGAGGAGTGGATGAGCTCTGCTTCTAGAAACGATGGCTGCAGCGTGGGGAGCAGGGCACACTGGAAGGGGTTGCTGGTGGACGCAGGGGGACCTGGACCTTGAGGGCAGGGTGGAGAGTGGCAGAGAGGGGCGGTGCAGGGGCCATGAAGTGGGGGGCAGAGTGGTGAGCTCGGCAGCAGGCAGCCGCTGGCACGGGGGTGTGGCGCTCAGGAGGGCTAAGAAAGTGATGGAAATTTGGGCCTAAGGTGCTACCTGGAGCCTAGGAGAACCCAGGAGCGCCCAGGAGCAGGGCTACGGAGGTGGTTTAATGGAGCTGCCTGGAGAGTCAATGGGATAAGGGTTGGAACTAAGGTCCTTGGATCCAGCTTTGTTGAAAGCGGTCTTGGGACCAGAATAGATGAATGGCATGAGTGGTTTTTATTTTGGGGGAGGCGAGAACACAGTTGTATCATAAGCACTGGCTCAAACTAGTATTATTTTATTTATTTGCTTATTTACTTATTTATTTTGAGATGGAATTTCACTCTGTGGCCCAGGCTGGAGGGCAGTGGCACGATCTCGGCTCACTGCAACCTCTGCTTCCCAGGTTCAAACGATCCTCCTGCCTCAGCCACCCAAGTAGCTGAGATTACAGGTGCACACCACCACGCCTGGTGAATTTTTGTATTTGTATTTTTATTTTATTTTATTTTTTTTTTTTTTGAGACAGAGTCTCGCAGTCGCCAGGCTGAAGTGCAATGGTGCGATCTTGGCTCACTGCAACCTCCACCTCCCAGGTTCAAGTGATTCTCCTGCCTCAGCCTCCAGAGTAGCTGGGATCACAGGCACGTGCCACCATGCCCAGCTAATTTTTGTATTTTTAGTAGAGACGGGGTTTCACCGTGTTAGCCAGCATGGTCTCGATCTCTTGACCTTGTGATCCGCCTGCCTTGGCTTCCCAAAGTGCTGGGATTATAGGCGTGAACCACCATGCCCAGCCTAATTTTTGTATTTTTAGTAGAGATGGGGTTCACCATGTTGGCTAGGCTGGTCTCGAATTCCTGACCCAGGTGATCCACCCACCTTGGTCTCACAAAGTGCTGGGATTACAGGCATCAACCACCGTGCCCGGCCCTCAAACTAGTATTATTATGACTTTTAAAAAAAAGATCGACTGAAACCCCAAAGTTGTTTCCTCACAAGCTGTCACTAGGTTTTATTTCCCCATCCTGTATCTACATGGTTGCTTATTTAGACCGGTGATTCTCTACCAGGGGCGATTCTTGCTCCCAGGGTCATTTGGCAGAGTCTGGAGACATTTTTGGTTGTTATGGGAGTGAGGGGGGAAGAGGGGTGCTCCTGGCATCTGGTGGGTGGAGGCCAGGGATGCTGCTTAGCACCCTGCAGTGCCCAGGTCGGTCCCATCTCAAAGAACGATCTGGCCCCAAATGCCTATAGTGTCTAGGCTGGGAAACCCTGATTTAGACCCACACGCAGGAATCTAAGCATCCCAAGTACTCACTCTGTCACCTGGTGATTAAAGCCACCCCTCTAGCTGTCTGTCATCTCCAGCTTTGATAAGTAAGCTTTCTACATCTTTATCTTCCCAAATTACAAGTTAAATGACTGACCGAGACACAGCAGAGGACAGAACCGTGGGTGCCTTCCTACTAAGTTAACATCAGCCCATTAATTAACAGCTTTGTGAACTTCCATCCACCGATGAGCATGGCTAAAAGATGATTACCTCACAACCATCTTGTTTGTTTATTTATTTATTTTTTGGAGACAGAGTCTCAGCTGGAGTGTAGTGGTGTAATCATAGCTCACTGCAGACCCAAACTCCTGGGACTTAAGTGATCCTTCTCCCTCTCTCCGGAGTAGCTGGGACTACAAGTGCACACCACCACGGCTAATTAAAAAAGCTTTTTTTGCCAGGCGTGGTGGCTCACGCCTGTAATCCGAGCACTTTGGGAGGCCGAGGCGGGCAGATCACGAGGTCAGGAGATTGAGACCATCCTGGTTAACACGGTGAAACCCTGTGTCTACTAAAAATGCAAAAAATTAGCCGGGTGTGGTGGTGGGTGCCTGTAGTCCCAGCTACTTGGGAGGCTGAGGCAGGAGAATGGCGTGAACCCAGGAGGTGGAGCTTGCAGCGAGCCGAGATCGTGCCACTGCACTCCAGCCTGGGCAACAGAGCAAGACTCTGTCTCAAAAAAAACAAAAAAAAAATAAAAAGCTTTTTGTTTTTGGTAGAGACAGGGTCTCGCCATGTTGCCCAGGCTGGTTTTGAACTCCTGGGCTCAATCGATCCTCCTGCCTTGGCCTCCCACAGTGTTGGGATTGCAGGCATGAGCCACCATACCCAGCCCATAACTATCTTAGTATCTCTGCGTGCTTCTGATCCTGGCCCCCAAAAATATGGTGTGGGACGTGGTTAGATGCTTTCTATTTCCATGTGTTTGATCCTGTTTCGCTGGCTGAAATGCCAAAGGTCACGGGAACCTGTGACTTGCTTTCCAGTTCTTGCAAGATCCTATAGTGTCAGATGCAACTAGTAAGGGGACTCCTCCAACTCAACAATAAAAAACAAATACTCCCATTCACAAATGGGCACAAGACGTGAACAGACATGTCTCCAAAGAAGAGATACAAATGACCAGTAAGCACATGGAAAGACGCTCAACATCAGTAGTCACTAGGGAAATGCAAAGCAAAACCGCCCACTTCACACCCACTAAGATGGTATAATTTATTTTATTTACTTTTTTTTTTTTGAGACAGAGTCTTGCTCTGTCACCCAGGCTCCAGTACAGTGGCTCGATCTCAGTTCACTGCAACCTCCGCCTCCTGGGTTCAAGTGATTCTCCTGCCTCAGCCTCCTGAGTAGCTGGGATTACAGGCGCCCGCCACCACACCCAGCTAATTTATGTATTTTTAGTAGAGACAGAGTTTCGCCATGTTGGCCAGGCTGGTCTGGAACTCCTGACCTCAGGTGATCCACCCACCTTGAGCTCCCAAAGTGCTGGGATTACAGGCTGAGCCACCGTTCCCGGCCTAAAATGGTATAATTTTAAAAACAGAAAATTACGTGTCTTGGTGAGAAGGCAGAAAAACCAGGACCCTCACACACTGCTGGTAAAATGGGGCAGCTGCTATGGAAGACAGCTTGGTGGTTCCTAAAAAAGTCTAGCATGGGCCGGGTGCGGTGGCTCACGCCTGTAATCCCAGCACTTTGGGAGGCCAAAGAGGCCAGAATACGAAGTCAGGAGTCCGAGACCAGCCTGACCAACACTAAAAATACAAAAATTAGCCAGGCATGGTGGCACGCCCCTGTAATCCCAGCTACTTGGGAGGCTGAGGCAGGAGAATGATGTGAACCCGGGAGGCGGAGGTTGCAGTGAGCTGAGATCACGCCATTGCACTGCAGCCTGGGCGACAGAGCGAGACTCCGTCTCAAAACAAAACAAAACAAAACAAAACAAAACAAAAACTAAAAACTCAGAAACAAACAAGAACACACAAAACATGGAAATAAACTAAGTGTGCATGTATAGATGAACGGATAAACAAAATGCGACACACACACACACTGTAATATTATTCGACCTTAAGAAGGAAGTTCTGACACACAGATGGACCTTGAGGTCACTATGCTCAGTGAAATAAGCCAGTCACAAAAGAAAACATCATATGTGACTCCACTTCTAGGAGCTCCCTAGAGTTGTCAGATTCATAGAGACAGGAAGTAGAATGGTGGGTGCCAAGGGCTGGGGAGGGGGATGGAGAGTGACTGTTTTATGAGGACAGAATTGCAGCTTGGGAAGCGGAGAAAGTTCTAGAGATGGATGGTGGTGATGGTGGCATCAGCAATGTGAATGTGCTTAATGCCACCAACCTGTGCACTTAAAAAGGATTTTTTTTTTTTTTTTAAAAGATGCCACTTGGCTGGGTGCAGTGGCTGACACTTGTAATCCCAGCACTTTGGGAGGCCGAGGCAGGCAGATCACTTGAGGTCAGGAGTTCAAGATCAGCCTGGCCAACATGGTGAAAGCCTGTGTCTACTAAAAATACAAAACTTAGCCAGACATGGTGGTGTGCACCTGTAATCCCATCTACTTGGGAGGCTGAGGCAGGAGAACTGCTTGAACCTGGGAGGTGGAGGTTGCAGTGAGCCAAGATCACACCACTGCACTCCAGCCTGGGCGACAGGGCAAGACTCTGTCAAGAAAAGAAATAGCAAAGAAAAGGGAAAGGGAGGGGAGAGGAGGGGAGAGGAGGGGAGGAGAGAGGAGGGGAGAGGAGGGGAGGGGAGAGGAGGGGAAGGGGAAGGGGAAGGGGAAGGGGAAGGGGAAGGGGAAGGGGAAGAGGTAGGGGAAGGGAACGGGAAGAAAAGAAGGAAGGAAAGAGAGAAGCTTGGCATGCAACTTCATTTTTAACATATCTGACAAAAGAAAGTGCCTAAGGCCAGGTCTCAGGCGGAGAGGCCCTGCGCTGCCCAGGCTTGTTCTGAGATCCTCTGCTTCCTTTTGTGCAAATTTCACATGTTTTCTGGTATCAGGATGGAGGGAGCTTCGATATCACCCATAGATATTGCAGATGCTGAAAAAGCATCTGCCTTGTGAGTATTTCTCTTGACACTGGGTACAGGCCAGATGCTGAAGTATAAGAGGTCCCAGCAAAACAATTCCACTCCCTGAGGCCTTCTCAGGAAGGGCAGTGTGTGGCATCTTTTAAACAATTATGTTAATTCTATTGACTGGGCAGAAATCAAAATGACAAGCGTGAAAAACTTTTTTTTTTTTGAGATGGAGTCTCACGCTGCTGCCCAGGCTGGAGTACAATAGCACAATCTCAGATCACTGCAACCTCTGCTTCTCAGGTTCAAGCGATTCTTGTGCCTCAGCCTCCCAAGTAACTCGGATTATAGGTGCACACCACCACACCCAGCTAATTTTTGTATTTTTAGTAGAGATGGGGTTTCACCATGTTGGCCAGGCTGGTCTTGAACTCCTGACCACAGGTGATCTGCCCGCCTCAGCCTCCCAAAGTGCTGGGATTACAGGCGTGAACCACCACGCCCAGCCCCTGAAAAACATTTTGATGAAAAGAAAACTGATTCTGAAAAGATTAATTCAGGTCTAGTTACATAGCTGAAATCTTCCAGAAAGCTGGAAGATTTATATACATATATATGTATACATATGTGTATACATATATATACACATATGTGTATGCATATATATACATATGTGTATACATATATATACATATGTGTATACATATATATACATATGTGTATGTATATATATATGTATATGTATATATATATATATATTTCAAGCCAACAATTTTAATGTGGGAAATAAACAGCAAATAAATGTCAGCAGAGGTGGCTCTAAGAAGGGCAGAGGAAACCAAACACCTGAGAGAGGCCGGGGGTTTCTCTTTCAGCAGATCAAAAGCACTCAGTCACAGGCGGAAGGCAGGGCAGAAAAACAGGTGTGCAGAATGCCAGAAAAAAACCTGTTTGCCTTCAATGGGCGGGGAAATTATTCAAGGGCACTGCATTTCTGGAAAAAGGGAACTGAAATGATGTCAAGGCAGGTGAACCTTAGAAAAACCCTTCACAGGCCGGGCATGATGGCTCACGCCTGTAACGATGGCTCATGCCTGTAATCCCAGCACTTTGGGAGGCTGAGGCGGGTGGATCATGAGGTCAGGAGTTCAAGACCAGCCTGGCCAACATGGTAAAACCCCATCTCTACTAAAAAAAAAAAAAAAAAAAAATTAGCCGGGTGCAGTGGGCAGGCACCTATTAATCCCAGCTACTTGGGAGGCTGAGGCAGGAGAATCACTTGAACTCGGAGGGCGGAGGTTGCAATAAGTAAGCTGAGATCGCACCACTGCACTCCAGCCTAGGCGACAGAGTGAGACTCCATCTCAAAAAAGAAAAAGAAAAACCCTTCACAGGCCAGGCGCGATGGCTCACGCCTGTAATCCCAACACTCTGGGAGGCCGAGGTGGGCCTCGGCTCAAGTGTGACGTCAAGTGTTTGAGACCAGCCTGGGCAACATGGTGAAACCCCGTGTTTACTAAAAAACACAAAAATTAGCTGGAGGTGGTGGCAGGCGCCTGTAATCCCAGCTACTCGGGAGGCTGAGGCAGGAGAATAGCTTGAACTCAGGAGGTGGAGGTTACAGTGAGCCAAGATTGTACCACTGCACTCCAGCTTAGGTGATAGAGTGGCCTCATTTCAAAAAAGAAAAAAGACCCTTCACAGGGAGTTTCCAATCTAATCCAAACTCTCGCAGAGGCCAATCTTTCCATAGCATGGACTGGGACTGCCATAGGTCTTTTTTTGTTTTTTAAGAAACAGGGTCTCGCTCTTGCCCAGGCTGGAGTGCAGTGGTGCAATCACAGCTCACTGCAGTCTCGAACTCCTGGACTCCAGAGATCTTCCTGCCTCAGCCTCCCAAGTAGCTGGGACTACGTGTGCACACTACCTACCTGTAGTCACCATGCGTGGCTAAGCTTATCTATTTCTTTTTGTAGAGATAGGGTCTCACTATGTTGCCCAGGCTGGTCTTGAACTCCTGGGTTCAAGTGATCCTCCCGCCTTAGCCTCCCAAAGTGTGAGATTACAGGCGTGAGCCACTGCACTCAGCCGGTCTTGTTGTTTTAATCTGGGGGGACTCAAACTCTATGTTGAATACCCCCAGGCTTGCAAATACCACAACAGATCATTATTCCCTTAGAAAACACACTGCAGGATAAAGAGGGGCCCCTTGGGGAGCTGCTGCTCATGGATGGGCCCAGATTGTGAAGAGGCCAACCTGGGACACAGCTGCTGAGCTCATGAGACAGGTGAGGGCCTCCTGTTCCCTAACCTGCATCCCTCGCCAAATTTACAGTCAGATCATCGGGGCCCTAGAAACAGAACTGTAAAAATGATGAGTCTACTGTAGGGGCTGGTGAACCCCTACTGTCTGTGGGCTGGCCACCTGTTTTTGTAAATAAAGTTTTATCAGAACACGGCCACGCCCACTTGTTTCTCTGTTGTCTGTGGCTTCTTTTGAGTTGAGTGGCCGTGACAGAGGCTATGTGGCCTGCAAAGCCTGAAATATTTACTATCTGGCTCTTTCTTTTCTTCTTTTTTTTTTTTGAAACAGGGTCTCACTTTGTCATCCAGGCTGGAGGCAGTGGTGCGATCTTGGCTCACTGAAACTTCCACCTCCCGAGTTCATGCAATTCTCCTGTCTCACCCCCCAAGTAGCTGGGATTATAGGCATAAGCCATCATGCCTGGATAATTTTTGTATTTTTAGTAGAGATGGGGTTTCACCATGTTACCCAGGCTGGTCTTCAACTCCTGGGATCAAGTGATCTGCCCACCTCAGCCTCCTGAAGTGCTGAGATTACAGGCATGAGCCACCACACCCAGCCTACTACACCTTCTTTTTTTTTGGGGAGATGGAGTCTGGCTTTGTCACTCAGGCTGGAGTGTAGTGGTGCAATCTCAGCTCACTGCAAGCTCCGCCTCCCGGGTTCACACCATTCTCCTGCCTCAGCCTCCCGAGTAGCTGGGACTACAGGTGCCGCCACCACACCTGGCTAATTTTTTTGTATTTTTAGTAGAGACAGGGTTTCACCATGTTAGCCAAGATGGTCTCCATCTCCTGACCTCATGATCTGCCCATCTCCGCCTCTACCTAGCTCTTAACAGAAAAAGTTTGCTGGTCCCTGGCCTACTATATCTAATTGGTTTGTTCTGTAAGGGAGGGCCTATTTCCAAGAATTCAAATGCAACCAGCTGGGCTCATGCAGTCTGGGAACTCCCAATGCTCTATCCCTGATGTGCAGAAGGAACTGGAATAAAAGGAGTGGCAAAGTGGATTCGCTGTGCAAAGTCATTACTGAATTCCGGAGCCCTGAAATTGCCCATGCTGGGAGCAAACAGGCCACAAACAAGTAGCAAAGAGGTTGGTTTCTTTCTTTTTTTTTTTTTTTGAGACGCAGTCTCACTCTGTCGCCCAGGCTGGGGTAAAGTGGCTCAATCTCAGCTCGCTTCAACCCCCGCCTCTCGGGTTCCAGCAATTCTCCTGCCTTAGCCTCCTGAGTAGCTGGGATTACAGGCACCCACCACCACACTCAGCTAATTTTTGTATTTTTAGTAGAGACGGGGTTTTCACCATGTTTGGCCAGGCTGGTCTTGAACTCCTGACCTCAGGTGATCTGCCCACCTTGGCCTCCCAAAGTGTTGAGATTACCAGCGTGAGCCACCATGCCTGGCCAGTGGTTGGTTTCTGAGCATCTCAAGTTCCCTACCATCCTGAGTATGATGGCTATAACTTTTTTTTTTTTTTGAGACGGAGTCTTGCCTTGTCGCCCAGGCTAGAGTGCAGTGGCACGATCTCCACTCACTGCAAGCTCTGCCTCCCGGGTTCGTGCCATTCTCCTGCCTCAGCCTCCCAAGTAGCTGGGACTACAGGCACCCGCCACCACGCCCGGCTAATTTTTGTATTTTTTTTTTTAGTAGAGACGGGGTTTTACCGTGTTAGCCAGGATGGTCTCGATCTCCTGACCTCATGATCCGCCTGCCTCGGCCTCCCAAAGTGCTGGGATTACAGGCGTGAGCCACTGTGCCAGGCGGCTATAACTATTAATATAAGTCAGCAACCAGCTCCTATGCTAGGAAAATTCCAGAACCTTGCAAAGACCTTCATTAGCATTCCTTTTAGAACTGCAACAGTGTGAGCTTGAATATATTTTAACATATCCTGTGTCTCAAGGTCAGCTTGTAAGCTAGGTGCAGGGGTAGGCAGCTGGTACAGCTTTGTTTTTTGCCCTCTCTGAATCTATAAAACTTTTGTGTTTGATGAAGGTGGTATTTGAATGCAGGGGAAGGAACAGATTATATGGAATATAGGCACACGGCCAGACATTTGACAGACTGTAATATCAGATTTCTACTCATACTTTTTGGCAAATTATATTCACAGAGAATTCAGATTTAGAAGCTTTTCAAAAAGAATCTGGAGGCCAGGTGTGGTGGCTCACGCTTGTAATCCCAGCACTTTGGGAGGCCGAGGTGGGTGGATCACCTGAGGTCAGGAGTTCGAGACCAGCCTGGCCAACATGGTGAAACCTCGTCTCTACTAAAAATACAAAAATTAGCCAAGTGTGGTGGCGTGCGCCTATAATCCCAGCTACCTTGGAGGGTGAGGCATGAGAATGGCTTGAACCCAAGTGGATGGTGGATGTTGCAGTGAGCCGAGTTAGCACCATTGCATTCCAGCCTGGGTGACGAGCGAGACTCCGTCTCAATAACAACAACAACAAAAAGAATCTGGCGTTCTCCCGAAGACCTCCTCTTTCCTCTCTGCAATTAACTGGTTCTAAAGAGTGAGACCTTCTACATTTACTTCAACTTCAAAATATTGGAAAATCACTGTGTTGTAAAGAGCCTAAGAAATGAGTGCCAATAGCTTGTAAACTTGTTCTAGGCTGGGAATGGTGGCTCACACCTGGAATCCCAGTGTTTTGGGAGGCTGAGGCAGGAGGATCCCTTGAGCCCAAGAGTTTAAGACCAGCCTGGGCAATATGGCAAAACCCCATCTCTACAAAATAGCATTAAAAAAACCAACAATTAGCCAGGCATGGTGGTGCATGCCTGTGGTCCCAGCTACTCAGGAGGCTGAGGTGGGAGGATTGCTTGAGCCTGGCAGATAGAGGTTGCAGTGAGCTATGATCGCACCACTGTACTCCAGCCTGGGCAACAAAGCAAGACCCTGTTTCAAAAACAAAAACTAAAACAAAACAAATATGTTGTTTACAAATCACTAGAAATAGGAGGTTCCTGAAGTGGGCTGAACGGTGTCCCACCAAAATTCATGTCCACTGAGAACCCTGGAATGTGGACTTCTTTGGAAAGAGAGCCTGGGGCAGAGGTCATTAGTTAAGGATCTCGGGATGAAATTTCGATTTAGGGTGGGCCCTAGAGCCTATGACTGGTGTGTAGAGAAAGGAGAGGGAGATTTAGAGACACAGATACAGAGTGGAAACACACACACAGGTGAAGGCCACGTGACCACGGAGGGTGTGGAATGACATGGCTACAAGCCGAGGAATCCCTGGGGCCACCTTTTAGAAGTTGGAAGAGTTCGCCAGGCGTGGTGGCTCACACCTGTAATCCTAGCACTTTGGGAGGCAGAGGAGGGCGGATTGCCTGAGGACAGGAGTTTGAGACCGGCCTGACCGACATGGTGAAACCTCGTATCTACTAAAAGTACAAAAAAATAAGCTGGACATAGCGGCAGGCACCTATAATCCCAGTTACTGGGGAGGCTGAGGCAGGAGAATCGCTTGAACTCCGTAGACAGAGGTTGCAGTGAGCCAAGATCATGCCATTACACTCCAGCCTGGGTGAAAGAGTGAGACTCCAACTCTCAAAAAAATAAAAATAAAGCACCCGAGTCTGTCGCACACAATAAAGATGAGTACAGTTTGGTAACACTTTGTATCCTATTATTTTATGTGTGCCCATTGGGCCATGGTATAGAATGTTCTGTTTTTGGTCAAAACAAAATGCACCCATCTGAAGGAGCTACAAGAGAGTCCCAGAGGCCCCTGTCTTCAGGCCCAACCATCGGGCGAATCTTTCAGACCAACAGAGAGCTACCCTCATGCTAAAATACTCCAGGACTGGGATGTTCAGGTGGGATTAGCTCCACGATTTATCTAAAAGGCCTTTTAGTTGAGACATGGCAAAACCCCGTCTCTACTAAAAATACAAAAATTAGCCGGGTGCGGTGGGGGGCGCCTGTAATCCCAGTTACTGGGGAGGCTGAGGCAGAAGAATCGCTTGAACCTGGGAGACAGAGGTTGCAGTGAGCCGAGATTGAGCCACTGCACTCCAGCCTGGGTGACAGAGCGAGACTCCATCTTAAAAAAAAAAAAAAAAAAAAAAGACAAAGATCCTCCTGCCTCAGCCTCGCAGAGCGGGTTTGCTTTGGGTTTCTACCTAACTGTGTTTCTGCTTTTTGTGACTTGACAACAGTTGTCCAGATCAGTCGGTATTTACAGGACAACAGAGAACGCAGCCCAAGAAGCCCCTCGAGCATCTAACTGGCTCCCTGGAGCCAGGACAGGAAAGGGATCAACAAAGAACACACAAGGTCAGGTCAACTCAGTGAAACGGCCCCAGGGCAGCCCGTACCTGCCTCTGGCAAGGTGCTCCTTACTATTCCTTCACATTTCTTCTTACAGATTACAAATAACTAGGCTAGGTGCAGTGGCTCACACCTGTAATCCCAGCACTCTGTGAGGCTGAGGCAGGAGGATCTCTTTTTTTTTTTTTTTTAGATGGAGTCTCACTCTGTTGCCCAAGCTGAAGTGCACTGGCTCAATCTCGGCTGACTGCAACCTCCGCCGCCTCCCGGGTTCAAGTGATTCTCCTGCCTCAGCCTTGTCAGTAGCTGGGATTACAGGCACCAGCCACCATGCCTGGCTAATTTTTGTATTTTCAGTAGAGATGAGGTTTTGCCATGTTGGCCAGGCAGGTCTTGAACTCCCAACCTCAGGTGATCCGCCTGCCTTGGCCTCTCAAAGTGCTGGGATTACAGGTGTGAGTCACGAGCCCAGCAGGAGGATCTCTTGAGCCCAGGAGTTCAAGACCAGCCTGGGCAACACAGCGAGGCTTCATCTCTACAAAAAAATAAAAAATTAGCCGGGCACGGTGGCGCACACCTGTAGTGCCAGCTACTTAGGAGGACAAAGCGGGAGAATCGCTTGTGCCCAGGAGGTCAAGGCTTCAGTGAGCTATGATTCCTCTATCCTGGGCAACAGAGCAAAACCATCTCAAAAAAAAAGAAAGAAAGAAAGAAAAAGCTAAGTTTAGGCAACAACGTAAATGAACCTTGCAATCGTTATGCTAAGTAAAAGAAGGCACATTAATACATCAAGTATACTGTAAGATTCCACTGACATGAAAAGTCTAGAATAGACAGATCTAGAGACAGAAAGTAGGGTCATGGCTGCTGGGGGCTGGGAGGATGGAGGAATGAGCAGTGAAAGCTACGGGTGTGAGCTTCTCTTGTGGGTGATGACAATGTTCTGAAATTATAGTAGTGACAGCTGCACCACTCTGTGAACATAGTAAAAATCACTGATTTGGCCGGGCGTGGTGGCTCACGCCTGAAATCTCACCACTTTGGGGGGCCAAGGCGGGCGGATCGCTTGAGGTCAGGAGTTCGAGACCAGCCTGGCCAACATAGTGAAACCCTATCTCTACTAAAAATACAAAAACTAGCCGGGCGTGTTGGCCACACCTGTAGCCCCAGCTACTTGGGAGGCTGAGGCAGGAGAATCGCTTGAACCCGGGAGGTGGAGGTTGCAGTGAGCCGAGATTGCGCCACTGTACTCCAGCCTGGGTGACAGAGTGAGACTCTGTCTTGGAAAAAACAAAACAAACACATTGAATTGTACACTGTAAAGGGGTGAATTTTATGGTATGTGAATTACATTATCCCAATTTTAAGTTTGCAATAATATAATATAAATTGTGATAATATAATTATCTTGACCAGCAGCAGCTGGTCAAGAGGGCTTTCTGGGTCATACCTGGGCTACACCTGCTGCGAGGCTCTCACCTCATCACATTGGATGGCACAGACACACTTTGTAACCTTCTCCTACATGGTCCTACGTGGCAGGGCCCAGCACGTGGGCACACTGACATTCTCCTGGGCATTAGGCAATCTATTAACCTAGCCCCACACCACTTACAGGGCAAGCTGGTCCCCTTTCCTTTAGGGTTCTCTTAGCTTTACCCCCCAGTCTTCCTGCTAATCAGTCTCAAACCGTTCCTTAAAATTCTGTCCCATTGCCACTGTGCTTCCAGTTCTTATCCCATCTCTTCCTCTCTTTGTAACTGCTTTACTGAGATAGAGTTCTCATACCACACAATTCACCCTTTGAAAGCGTCCAATTCAATGGTTCTTAGTATATTCACAGAGTTGTGCATCCATCATCACAATCTATTTTATTTATTTTATTTTTTGAGACAGAGTCTCGCTCTATTGCCCAGGCTGAAGTGCAGTGGCAGGATCTCGGCTCACTGCAACCTCCGTCTCTGGGGTTCAGGCAATTCTCATGCCTCGGCCTCCCGAGTAGCTGGGTCTACAGGCACACGCCACCACGCCTGGCTAATTTTTGTATTTTTAGTAGAGATCAGCCTTCACCATGTTGGCCAGGCTGGTCTTGAACTCCTGACCTTGTGATCTGCCCATTCTGGGCTCCCAAAGTGCTGGGATTACAGGCATGAGCCACCGCGCCCAGCCTACAATCAATTTTAGAATGCCTCCATCACCTCAAAAAGAAACCCATTACCTTGGCCATCACTCCCCACTCCACTACACCCAGCCCGTGGCAACCACTAATCCACTTTCTGTCCTTGTGAATTCATCTGTGGTATACATTTCATATAAATGGAATCATATAGCAGGTAGCCTTTGGGGACTGGCGTCTTTCACTGAGCAAGGTTTTTTTCTTTTTCATGGCCAAGTAATATTCCACAGTATGGCAGGACCACATTTTATGTATCTACTCCTCAGGTGATGGACATTTAGGTTGTCTCTGCTTTCTGGCTATTTGGAATAATGCTACTATGAATATTCCTCTCCAAGTTTTTGTGTAGGACCTATGTTTTCATTTGTCTTAGGAATCTACAGAGGAACAGAATTGCTGGGTCCTATGTTAATTCAAGGTTTAAGCTTTTGAGGAACTACCTGTTTCCAAAGGCAGCTACACCAACCTATATTCCCACCAGCAGTGTATGAGGGTCCCAATTTTTCCATTTTCCCATCTCTCTTAGGGACAGCACAATGGTTCATGCCTATAATCCCAGCACTTTGGGAAGCCAAGGTGGGCAGATTGCTTGAGTGCAGGAGTTCAAGACCAGCCTGGGCAACATGGTAAGACCCCTGTCTCTCCAAAAGATAAAAAAAATTAGCCAGGTGTGATGGCGTGCGCCTGTGGTTCCAGCTATTTGGGAGGCTAAGGTGGGAGGATCACTTGAGCCCAGGAGGTTGAGGCTGCAGTGGTCTATGATTGTGACACTGCACTCCAGCCTGGGCGACAGGGCAAGATCCTGACTCAAAACCAAAACAAACAAAACCTCATTGGTTAGGAGCCCCCAAGTGGACATCACAAAGGGTCACAGGGACCCACCATGGCCACCACACCCTGGCATTGTCAGCGCTACAGAGCTGACCCCTTGCTGCCTCCAGCACCCAAGGATGCTGAAATCCTTTGCTCTACATTCTATCTGGTCCGTCACTATCCATTTCACCCCTGTAAGGGAACTACTGAGTCCGGTAATCCCTATTGTGGATAACTTCCCAACTTACTAATGTTTTTAAATTCAATTTCGCTTTTCAAATGAAACCTCAGCAAATTAGAGGTATCCGTACACAGAGCGTAACTGGGATGTCCCTCTATGCAAGATGACGCTAGATTCCTGCCAAGTAATTTGATGTCGTCCTCCCCTCCTTCCATCCCACACTGCAATGAGAGAGCACCTGCTCAGGACTCCCTCTTTTCATTTATAAATATTTATTTACTTATTTATTTAGAGATAGGGTCTTGCTCTGTTGCCAAGGCTGGAGTGCAGTGGTGTGATCACAGCTCTCTGCAGCCTTGACCTCCCAGGCTCAAGCAATCCTTCCATCTCAGCCTCCCAAGTAGCTGGGGCCACAGGTGTGAGCCATCACGCCTGGCCAATTTTTCAATTTTTTATAGAGATAGGATTCTTGCTATGCTATCCAGGCTGGTCTTGAACTCCTGGCCTCAAGTAGTCCTCCTGCCTCAGCCTTCCAAAGTATTGGGATTACAGGTGTGAGCTGCTGTGCCCGGCCAATTTTTGTTTTCATTTTTGAGCTGAGACTTTCTCCAGACCAACTCCCTCTTTTCACTTTTTCTCCTCCTGAAACCTACACATAAGAATGATGAACTGAGCCAGGTATGGTGGCTGATGCATGTAGTCCCAGCTACTCAGGAGGCTAAGGCAGGAGGAACACTTTATTTTTTATTTTTATGTATTTATTTTTTTTGAGACGAAGTCTTGCTCTGTCGCCCAGGCTGGAGTGCAGTGGCGCAATCTCGGCTCACTGCAAGCTCCGCCTCCCGGGTTCACGCCATTCTCCTGCCTCAGCCTCTCCGAGTAGCTGGGACTACAGGCGCCCGCCACCACGCCCGGCTAATTTTTTGTATTTTTAGTAGAGACGGGGTTTCACCGTGGTCTCGATCTCCTGACCTCATGATCCGCCCACCTCGGCCTCCCAAAGTGCTGGGATTACAAGCGTAAGCCACCGCGCCCAGCCAGGCAGGAGGAATACTTTAACCCAGGAGTTTGAATTTAGCCTGGACAACACAGCAAGACCCTGTTTTTTTAAAAAAAATAATAAGATGCCCTGGAATTAAACACTGATGAGTGTTTCTTAACTCTGTGAATATACTAAAACACACCAAATGGTACACTTTTAAAAGGTGAATTTTATGCTGTGCTAATTATATTTCAATAAAGCTGCTGTATTAAAAAAGTGACGTGAATTAAAAATGTAACCATCCACAATGTGTTAAATGTGTACTTAGTGAAACCTTTAGAATATATATTTTTTCAATATATGACCATAAATCAGTGTATGAAGCCGTGCATGGTGACTCACATCTATAATACCAACACTTTGGGAGACGAAGGTAGGAGGATCACTTGAGCCCATGAGTTTGAGACCAGCCTGGGCAACCCTATCTCTAACACACACAGAAAAATACAAAAATTAATTGGGCGCAGTGGTACGCACCTATAGTCCTAGCTCCTTGGGAGGCTGAAGTGGGAGGATTGCTTGAGCCTAGGAGGTCGAGGCTGTAGTGAGCTGTGATCACACCACTGCTCTCTAGCCCAGGTGATAAGAGCGAAACTCTGTCTCAAAAAAAAAAAAAAAA